>NC_141689.1:1994756984-1995016984 GCF_964263255.1 Lissotriton vulgaris
AGCCCTATATGCTTCATTTTTGTGTCAAAATATTTGTTTTGGGGGTCAAGTACTCTTATGGAAGCAGACCACATTTTTCTAATATAGCAGCTATAATGGAGGAAGAAGAGAAATATAGATAAATGAAACAAATATTAATATTTTAATCTTTTTATGTGTACACCAAACAATGTCTTTGATCTGAATATGATTTTTTTTATCAATACTCTTGTAGACAAATGTTCATAATTCACTTTATTTCACTTTATTTATTTGTTTTGGCAAACACTTGCGGTATATTTGCAGAGTGTTGCACATTTGAGAAGAGCAAATTGGCAGGGAAATCTTTTTGTATCCCAGATTGTAGCACATGTACATGCACGTTCTGTGGGTAGAGGCTTTAGAAATTTCATAGGTTTTTGAACCCCAACATCTTCCCAACCAAATTACCACATATCTTTCTCTACATATGCATGATCCAAAACATTTGCAAATCGTTTGATAAAATAGAATGATCTTTTAATGTGTCTATACACAGAATATGACATTGGTGGAAGGTCACTTTGCGAAACTCATCTCTTGAACTCACTGTACCGAAGATCGTCAAATGTGTGACTGTCGGAGCTCATTTTCCACACACGCACAAGGTATTTTTCTACATCTTTAAAAGTCACATTCTTCTTCTTTCTCAGCAAATCCTTTTAGTGACTTCACAGGTTCAGCAGTTAAAGCTCCAAGCTTTGTTTGAATGTTGTTCATAATGTCATCAGCCATAAGAATATGCCTTAATAAGAACACTGGTCATCTCTGGGTCAAGTTTCTTGTACAGAAAATGAAGTGTGATTAAGTGTCTTTTCTCACCTGTTCTGTAACGCACCCTTAATTCTGACAATCCTTGACTTATGAACATTGCAACAAATTTAAGTAGGAGAAAAATAACATCTGTGTAATTTGACAATACAATTACTCGATTGAAGCCAATTTGAACAGCCCACTCAGCATGTGGCACATTAACCCCCTTTGCTAATCATCTTCTTAGTTCTTCAATATCTATGGCTACTGTTTCTAAAGCATGGAAACAGGCTAAAATTGTGCCACTGTAAAAAGAAAACCTCAAGAGGATTTTATGGATCTGGATAATTAAAGGCCCATCTCTCTGCTCCCGGCAATTATTCCTATACTTGGAAAGCAATGATTTGCTGCATACAAGTCAATCTTGGTTTAATTTCAGTTGTAGTACTGAAACTGCGCTGGTGAAGGTGGTCGACTTCATCGGATGTAGCCTTGATGCTGATGACAAGGCTGTGCTGGTTATGCTGGAGTTGTCAGCAGCTATTGATATGATCCCACTCCACACCATTTTGGTAAGACTCCAGTCGGTAGGGATTAAAGGACAGGCCTGGAAATGGTTGGCCTCTTTCCTCAAAGATAGGGATCAAAAGGTGTGGCGTCCTCCTTTCTTTCTAGCCCTATACTATTTAACTTGTATGTGTTATATCCTTGTAATGATGCAATGTTCCATGGTCTCTGTGCTCACTGGATTCCAGAGTGTGGAATCCAGGGGGCAGTACACAGATGAGCAGTTACTGGATGTGTTGGTCTTGGATCTCCCTGGGGTTGTTACTATAAATAAACTACTTATTTTATCTTCAAATCTACTCTACATGAAGTCATTTCAGTGGCCACGAGGATGGGATTGTTTTGAAGAATTTCAACTGAATTAATGAAGACTTCATGAAGAAAATCAATTGATGAACTGAAGATTTTCTTTCAACTGATGAATACAACAACCCCAGATTAAAATTGAATATTTCTGTGGATTTCCAAGGCATCTGATGTATGTATTCAATTTTTTTTTACCTACATCGTGTTAATGTTTCACCTTTAAAAGTTATCATTTTGCGTTTAAAATCCGAACTAATTGATAAACTCTTTGTGGTAAAAACTTGTCACTTTTATTTTACCATTTTGTGCAACTTTAATACTTTTGCCTAAGCGTTTGCCAAAGCGTAGCGCAATTTCGACATTTCTTAACAAAACGCAATCCCAACGTTAAAGATCTCCATAGACTGCCAACGTTTCTTACTTGAAAAACGCTGTATACATTCAACTTGATTCCTTCGCGTGCACTCGACCTTTCCATTGTTTTCGTGTCTCTTCAAGCGTCTGCAACAAACAACGCATCTACGCCAGGATACGTCAACGCTCCTACGTCACTGCGTATTATCACGCTACTACGCATACGTGGCGGCCATTTTGAGTTACCATGGCAACTTGATGCCATTGATCTTCACGTCACAACTCGGCTGCAACTTCTTTGTTTACACGCGTTTTTACACGCTACGTGCAATTTCCTTCGTTACAGCTTAGAAAACGCTGCCAAACTTGTTCATTTTAGTAACGTTTTCTTTTAACCTCAAGCATCTCTATAAACTGGAACTGCTTAACAATAATCTACTACAGCTACAGTCTACAGCTACATTTAACCTGACAACGGTGACTACATTATTTATTTTAATTCAACTGACAACGGTGACTACATTATTTATTTTAATTCATTATTTTATGCTAAAAAGTGACAACGGTGACTACTTTTAATATTTTAGTTATTTGTTTTTCTCCATTTCTTCTTACTGTTATTGTGTGCTTGTTATTACCTCTGTGATTAGTATGGATGTTTCATCTTCTGTGATTGCTCCCCCAAAATTTTTACAATCTCCTGGTCCTCCACCTATGAATTGGGAAGATTGGTCTGAATCCTTTGAGAGTTATTTGGAGGCAATAGGTGGTGATGTATTTTTACCATCCAGGAAACTAGCTTTATTAAAAAATAACTTGGGAGTTGAGGGCAGGAAAGTCTTAAAAACTTTACCTACCATCATTCGTGTCGTTTCAAATGTTGTTGACAATGATGAAGGTAGTGAAACCAGTGAAACAAGCGCAAATGATACGTCCATAGATGTATATTCAGACGCATTAAAAGCATTAGAAGAAAACTACGGAAAGAAAACCAGTATTGTAGTTGAAAGGCATAAATTTTTCTCTAGAGCACAGCTACCCGGCGAAAATGTGCAACAATATGTGGCATGCTTAAGAACTTTAGCCATTACATGTAAATTTAAAGATTTACACGAAGAGATAATTAGAGATCAATTTATAAACAGAATTAAAAACATTAAAATTCAAGAACGTTTACTTGAACTCAAGAATCCATCTTTACAGAAAACACTTGACACTGCTAGAAAAATGGAGAATACTTCCCATTACGTTAAGGAGTTAGGGTCTAAAGATGAGTCAAGTAATGTTAATGCCTTAACTTCAAGCTATAAAAAGTCAGATTCTAAAATTGATAATAAGGAATTTAAACCCAATTTCAGAAATAAGTCAGTTTTCACAAAAAGAGTATGCTTCAGGTGTGGTAGTCAAAAACACACTGCTGACTTCAATAAATGTCCTGCTAGTAAAGTTACCTGCATTAAATGTAAAAAAATTGGCCACTTTGCTAAGTGGTGTAGGACTGGTGATAATAGTAATTGGAAACGTTCGGTTAATCTTGTTGAATCAAATGTTGAGAGTGATGATGAAGAAATTGACAGCAATGACAATGATATTGAGGTAATGATGCTGCAAGATGACTTTGTCAATGATATATCTGATGATTATTGCCCACCTAAATGTGAAGTGTTAATAAATGAAGTATACATGATGTTATGGGCAGATTCATGTTCACCGTATACCATTATTGATAAAGATATGTGGGAAAATGGGAACAAATACTCCTTAATAACTCCTGATGCACAACCTAAAGGGTATTGTGGCATTAAATTACCAGTTGTGGGTTATTTTGATGCTAAAGTGACTTTCAAAGGGAGGTCTTGTTCAACAAAAGTATATGTTGTTGAGCGAGGACGTGCACTATTAAGTTGGAAAGATCTTAAAAAGATGGGGTTACTACTGAACCCAAATCATCCTGATCAAGTAGTTTTAGCTTATGATTATCTTGACCAAGTTTTATTAACCAATGAGGATTCATCTTCAAGATGGGAAACTATCTTTCCAAAATTGTTTAGCAAAAATTTAGGATGTCTAATTAAATTCGAACATAAAATCATATTAAAAGCTGACAACACTCCATCTGTCCACAAAGTAAGGAATGTACCTTTTGCCCTACGGAATCCTTTAAAGGAAGAATTAAATAGGTTATGTGATGCTAAGGTAATAGAACCAATTGAAGCTTCAGAATGGCTTAGTCCCATCGTTTTGGCTCGCAAACCCAATGGAAAAATTAGGATGTGTGTAGACCTGAGGGATCTAAATAAAAATATTTGGGTGGATAGATATCCCCTACCACATATCAACGAAATGATTTCTAGTATTAAAGATGCCATGTACTTTTCTTCAATTGATTTGTCAAATGCATATCACCAAATCAAATTACACGCTGATTCTAGACATCTAACATCCTTTATTACACCGGAGGGTGCTTTTCAATATCTCAGGATGCCATTCGGATTGGCATCTGCGTCCTCAGTTTTTCAGAGAGTCATGTGTAGCATTTTGAAGGATGAACTGAATGTTAGAATTTTTCAAGACGATGTTCTTATTTGGGGGAAGGATTTAACTTGTCATGACCATGCAGTTCACAATGTGTTGCAAAAGTTACAAGATGCTGGTTTAACTGTGTGTGGCGAAAAATGCAAGTTTGGAGTGAAAGAAATTGATTATCTTGGTCATACCATCTCCAGTGAGGGTGTTAAACCTAAAATGAAATTATTAGATGCTATTGAGAAAGCACCTCACCCCATTAATAAGGATCAATTACGATCATTTTTGGGACTTGCAGAGTACTATTCTAAATTTGTCCCAAACTTCGCTGATAAAGTACATAGTTTAAGACTACTAATGAAAAAAGGTACCTCTTTTGTATGGTCAACTTTGTGTCAACAAGCCTTTGAGAACATCAAAAATGATATCACAAAAGCTGTAGCTCTTAAACCGTATGATCCTAAACACCTTTCCATTATTGTGGTGGATTCCAGCGCTTATGATTTAGGTGCTGTTCTTATGCAAAAGCATGATGGAATTGAACGAATCATAGCCTTTGCGTCTCGCACACTTAAGGGTGCTGAACCTTCATATTCTGTAATTGAAAAGGAAGCGTTAGCATGTTGGTGGGGTGTAGACCATTTTAAGACTTTTATTTGGGGAACTTCATTTGAATTAAGAACTGATCATCGACCTCTTATTGACATTTTTACCACTAAAGGTGCTTCAAGAGCTACACCTAGAATAGCAAAGTGGTTATATAGATTACAAGGATATAATTTTCAAATAAACTACGTTCCTGGTCATAAGAATATAAGTGCAGATTGTTTATCCCGCCTTCCTTTGCCTTGTGTCAAAAATGATACAACAGGGGATAATGATGAGTGGTTAATTGCCAGCATTGAAGAGTCTTGCAACAATGCAATCAGTAAGCAGGAATGGGTTCAAGCTGTGTCTGATGACACTTTGTTACAACAAATTATCAACAATCTACACGTTGGTGTAGATCTGTCTTCTCTAGACAAGTCCATTTTGGCAGACTATAAGATGGTCTGGCCGGAATTATCGTTTTATGATGGAATTCTTAGGAGAGGTGACAGATTAGTTGTACCTGCAATTTTGCGTGACAAATTATTGAATTTGTTACATGAAGGACACAGTGGAATGACTAGCATGAAAAGAAGGGCTAGAAATGATTTTTGGTGGGTTGGAATGGACAAGGACATAGACAGGTGTGTTAGAAATTGTCTGGCATGTATGTCTAGCGACAAGTCTCATAAGTCCCAAGAAACTACCATCTCTGCTACTCCTTTTCCTGACAAACATTGGGACAAAGTGGCTATCGACATTTGTGGTCCATTTCATGTTAAGGGTATTGAAAACAAGTTTGCAATTGTCTTGATGGACTTTCATTCTAAGTGGCCGGAAGTGGCTTTTGTCAAGGATATTAAGGCCTCCAATATTATTGAATTTTGTGAAGGAATCTTTCGTAGAGAGGGCTATCCAAGTGTTATCTTATCTGATAATGGTCCTCAATTTATAGCAGAGGAATTTTCAGTTTACCTTAACAAAGTTGGTATAAAACACATGACAACGTCTGTATATAATCCAAGAGAAAATGGTTTAGTAGAAAGATTCAACCGAGTGTTGAAAGAATGCATTCAACTGGCCAGCAATAATGATGATGATTGCAAAAATGCTGTCAAAGAAATGTTATGGTGTTACAGGAATACTCCCCACACAGCTACTGGAGTATCTCCATTTTCTTTATTAAAAGGGCGTGCGGCTGGATCTAAAGTCAAGCCCGCTTGGATGTCCAGAAACTGTCCAAGTGTAATTGACAGCAAGAATTTAACAAGTAAAGTTCAACGATATCAAAACAAATATGTTAATTGTCACAATTCAAAAATCAACTGTAGTGGTAGAACATTTAAGGTTGGTGATTGGGTACGTTCACAATTAATGGGGAATCGGAAACCTGGTTCTTCTAAATGGTCTAAACCCAAGCAAATTGTCTCAGTTACTGGTAACATCGTGAAACTAGATGACGGTAAACAATGGAATATAAGAAGCATTACAAGATGTAATGATCTTGAATGTAAACACATTTTTGGTCAGGCTGTACGTTCTCTAAAAACATCTGTTGAGAAGAGAGATGATGTTCCTGTTTCTGTTTCCACTTCTTTATCCACTGTGCCTAAATGTAATCCTGTTTCCACCCCAGTTCCCACCTCAGTGTCTTTATCTACTAGGCCTAAAGGTAAACCTGTGTGGATGAAGGATTATGTTTGTTCATGATTTGGTAGCATTCTGACACATGATATAGGGTTGCAGTATGGTTTCTTGTTTTTCTTTTAAGTTTTATTTTATTGTTTTTATAGAAAGGGAGATATGTTATATCCTTGTAATGATGCAATGTTCCATGGTCTCTGTGCTCACTGGATTCCAGAGTGTGGAATCCAGGGGGCAGTACACAGATGAGCAGTTACTGGATGTGTTGGTCTTGGATCTCCCTGGGGTTGTTACTATAAATAAACTACTTATTTTATCTTCAAATCTACTCTACATGAAGTCATTTCAGTATGTGGCTCCTCTGGCATGCTTGGCAGAGGCCTTGGTTGCTAAAGTAGTCTCTTATGCAGATGACACCCAGCTGTTAATTTTCATGGGGGAAAATAATATATTTCCGGGTAAAAAGGTCAGAAATTGTTTGTCCAAACTTTTCCAATGGCTTTTCTTCCATCAATTGAAATGTAATATGGGGAAAACTGAGCTCCTCTTCTTTAATTTAAGCTTGGAAGAACCTTGGAAGACACTCTGGACAAAGGATTATGTACTCACAACAATTCTGTCAAAAATCTAGGCATTAAGTTCGATGGGGAACTCTCTTTTCTCTTACAAGTCCATGCTGTAGTAGGAACCTGTTTTGGCCTATCATGTATGCTGAGAAAGTTCCTGCACTTTCTGTCCTGGCCTAAGCTGTGATTAAATCAAGACTGGACTATAGTAGTGCTGTGTGCCTGGGCCTGCCTTATTATTTGATTAATAGGCTACAGATGGCTCGTATGATACTTAGCCTTCCTCTGAGAACTCATGTGTCTTTATTTCTCAGAGAACTGCACTGGCTCCCTGTTGGAAAGAGGATCACGTTTAGGATCCTAATGCTTAACCACAAAGTGTTGCATGGGACAGACCCAGGGTGCCTAAGAATGAGAATCGGGTTCTACACTACTCTCCGAAGTCTACGCTCAGCAAATCTCTTTGGATCTGCAAATCTAGTACAGGGGCAAGTCCTTTTCCTTCTTGGGTCTGTTTTTATGGAATAAACACCTCCTGAAATTAAAAGGCATCACAGCTACCACCTTGTTCTGAAAGAAGTTTAAAAGCGTGGCACTTTTCGAACAACTGATTTTGTTCCCTGCTCCCTCCGGTCATTCCACTATCTGTACTGAGTCCCAGGACACTCTTCAGAGTAACAGATGCCCTATAGAAATTCCCTTTACATTACATTACATTACGAAGGTAAGCTTCCCCAACTGCTGTTAAGTTCTTGAACAATATGGCTCGTAACTTTTGAATATATCTCTGCAGGTACCAACTCTCATTGACAATCCTTCCACTTGCTATAATTGAAAATGACAATGTTTTGGTGAGTTAACATCTCCAAGTTCATCTTGTTCAATGTTAATGACTAGAATTTGTCAAGTTGCACAGGTATAGGTGTCAAATTTTAGGTGCAAGCAAGGTCATGTGTTCCACTTGTAGCAATTTGTCTGATTCTCTCAAAATATTTGACAGATAGTTTGAAATAACTGTCAAAGACAATGTGTAGTTCTTGCAGGTTGCACACTGACTTTGATATCTGTAGAACAGTCTGAATGACTTCTCTGATGTTTTGAGTGAAGGAAATCTTGACCATTCGTAATTGTGACTAATTGTTAACAACATATATAACAACAATAAGAGAGTAAGGGCTCAAAGGACACTCCTATACCCCATTCTAAATATAACTAACAGCAGAGGAGTGACTAAATAAATTGAAAAAAGGAGTTAAAGTGAAGTGAAACGTGGAAAAAATAGTACTTTTTTATATATTACCCTCACTCACCCAACTATTGGGTGACATGCTTCATCATTGGGTAGTTTTCACCGGACAGGTAAAAGACCTGTCTGGTGTGCTGCGACACCTGCAGCTGCAGTGGAGCTGGATTGAATAAAAGCCAGTGAAAAAAGGTGAACGTGATAAAGTTAAAAAGGTGCGGACACTGATCCAAACCAGACTTTAATGAAGATCAGTGTGAGCATCTAAAAGTTAAGATGAGAAGGACAATGTGGACCTTAAATTTGAGTCGAAATGTCCAAATCAATAGGTCGACATGTTTCTGCTCTTGAAGGCCAAATCGGCCGAGCTTTCATCAGGACCAAAAAACAAACTGGACACTGGCGGTTTGCACTCACTAAGGCGCACCCTGACCTCAGCGTCGTCTTAAGTTGTTACTTAACTCACGGTTCTTAATACCGGTTTGACCTGGTTGTGAACTCTTTAGGTCACACGCGGGGAGCCATCGGAACGTTGTTCCCTCCGATGTGAAGTAACCCCCACCACTTATGCCCATGACGTGAGGCGGATTGTAGTTTCACATCCCTATCACCTGGGAATTCTTGTACGAGTTTGTGCTTCACTGATTTGATTGTAGAATCTCCATAAAATGATGCATTTGGTGGGAGAAGATCATGCCCCACAATGTCCTTAATAGATTCACCCCTTTCTTTTAGTACATCCATCTCTCTATGTGTTTGCGAAAGTGTTTTTTTTGTACCTGTTTTTTAGTCTCTGGTTTGACGAAACTCTTACTATGGTAATTAAAGCATGGAAGTTTAGCTTTAGTGATTACGTCATACAGCTTTTTCTCTTTCAATATAAATCTCTCCTGCTACAGTTCTGCATATAGTTTCAATCCATGTTTCAGGACATTTGTAGACTTGTCTTTATAGCGTTATACACATTATTTTGTCACCAAGTTGTGTAATTGCACAGTCTCAATCATTTCAAAGGTTTCCATAATGCTGCATAAATTAAAGAAGGCTGTCAACATGCTTATTAAAACATTCCCATCTCTTTCCTACAAGTTTGTAGTGAGGAACAGTTTCACAATGGTCCGTTAATTTTGCATTTGTCATCTCTCTGAAAACGTTGAAAACAGAAAGGACTTCATGGCAAACTAGCTGCAATTGAGGAACATATTCACTTTTACATGTCTGTCCAGCAAATTCCCTTGGATCTCTTCTATAATATCTGAATCATCTGTTCTAGTTTCATATCTGGGGCCACAGCATTGAACCATCCCTGTCTGTCTTTCACCATAAAATGTCTTTGGATGAATGTTATGAAGAGTTCTATATTTTCCTCCTCTAGCTTCTTCACTATTTCCAAATAACAGGATCCATATCTCAGGTAATATAGGCAATCTAAATTTGAAAAACACAGTAATCAGTGACTCCACAGTCTTTACTCACAATTCACAATCACCTTCCTGTTCAGCATGTACCACGTTTTTAACTAGATCTGTAATGTGTAAAACATTCCCCCAGTACTTTCAAAGTTCACATTCTTTGACAAACTCTATGAACTTGGTTTTCTGATTTTGAACTGAGTATATTGAACATTGCTTGCCTTTGATTTATGACTTTTGAATGAAGCACACCATCTGTCTTATTCACTTCTGAGATAAGATAAGCAAAACAAAATGTGTCATTCTTTTCCAGAATGTATTCCAGCCCAATGTTTCTGTAGCCTCAGCTATGATGCGAATACTTTGTTACAAATGAACATAATGAGTTCCATCTTCTACTGATTGGAATGTTTTACTTCCAAAGATTTCAGACTCAGTAAGTGCATCGTCTGTGCCACTTCCACTGAGATAACTTCCTGCACCCCATAGTGCATGTGGAAAATGCCCATCATTGGATAAAGATCATCAAATTCTACTGGATTGCTCATAGAAATGTCAGGTTCAATACGGAAAAAACCTTCCTCACAGAAAATTGGCAGGATAGGTTGGTCTTCAAGATGAGCATACACATTTTTTAAAGCTATGCATACTGTTGCAAAGTTTGTGACAAGAGATGCTATTACTCACAAAAACCCAACCTTCTTCAGTGGAATGGTATTCTGGGAGATCAGAGCATGAATTCCATCCCATGGAGGAACTGGCTTTTTTTCATCCTTTGGTCCACGCCGAATAAGCAATATGATAAACTCAGTTAAATCAGCTTTGCAGACCATAGCATCCTGTGGAAGAAGATCCATGTCTGCAGCCTCTTTGAAACTCTCTAGTAGACTGGGACGTGCTCATGGCTTGTAGTGATTTTGCAACCATAGGCAAGGCAGTTGAGCTTCAAATTTGCAGCTTCATTTGTATATACCTACAGCTTACACAGGTTGCTTTCCAGCAGCTACTTCATTGGTTTAGTCTTGAAAAGCACTATGGCCATATCATGTGTGCTGGATGTTCCAGACAAAGAATAGCTGTCTTTAAAATCTAAATGATCAACAGCAGAAATTGTAAATCCATTCCTGGTAAAGTGACTTGTAAGTGGTGTGCTGTTGGATTCACAAGATTTTACAGCATGAGCTGCTAACAAGTTCCTGTTTCATACTATGTCATTATAACTTGTTGATACACCAACACTATTCATTGAAGTTATTAGCTCTCTACTTTTGCAATTGCCGGAAATTGCATTGGCAGTCCTCATGTGTAGCAGAGTTTTCTTTTTGCCATGATGTAATTCATAAAACATGACGTGGAAAGCCAGTACATTTGCACAGCTTAAGCCTGTCAGTTCATGGGATTGACTTCCACTTCTTCACTTTTATCTTCAAAGCCACCCTCTATATTGTCAGCTTCTGTTCCAAACTTTGTAAAAGTTTGCTTTTCTTATATTGTCAATTTTTTTCCAGGCTTTTTTTCATTGTATACGACTTGTAGCACTTGTTGTTACAATGATAACATATTGGATCCTCTTCACACATCAGTTTTAATATTTTGTGAACTTCATCTTGCTGTACTTCTGCAGCATCTCAAACTCTCTTCTATAGAGAAACAGTTGTTCTCTTTTCTTTCGGTTTGGTTTGCCATATGACTCATTTTTCTTTGTTGAAAGTGTCCTCAGATTTTGCAGTTAGAAACAATCTGTCCGTAGGTAAAGATCCTCTGCTACCACCTGCTTCACTCTTGTTTACGAATTGGAATCAAAGTAAAACCTGATACAAAAACAATGCTAAAATAAATTACCAATATAATGGCTGAAACACATCGTTATAGAGCCGCCATTTTGGAAAATGGCAGAATGGTTGCTCTGAAGAGTTATTTTCTATCTCTATAAGACTACTTGGCCCCCAAAACCTATGTTATGACACCAAAATGAAGTATATAAGCCTCATGGTTACCAAAATATTACATCATCACTTCAACATATCTGCCATTTTTAAACATGTAATCCAGAAAAATATGGCCTGGATTAGCAATGTCTACCTAGGCTAAATTACTTCTCAAAATCAGTGGTGGTTCCTGCGCTAATGTGGAGAAGCATTGCCCCACTAGAAAAATAAAATTATAATGATGCCACAGCTGGGGGTCTCCAGGTGTGGGTCAGACTGGGCTGGGCTGCCCAAAGGGCAGGGGAAGACTGGTAAGCACTCGCCAAGTGCGCTTTAAGGTTTTGCCAGCAGTCTTGGTCCGGCTAAAGAGCCATGTGCGCTGTGCATGTTCCCCAACAGGCTGTAAGGTGAGGAATATGCCAAGGTTCCTATTCCCCGTCTGAGCACTGAGATACAGCGCTCAGACCAATTACGTGGTGATTAGCTAGAGAAGCCTGGAAGCCTGGGTGCATCCCGTTCCTGCATCGTGGAAGAAGGACAGAGGACAGGCGGCAGCCGATAAGGTACGTTTATTTTCTTTTTAATTATTCAGTTTTTCACTTTTTTTCTTACTCTCCCACCTTCCATATACAAAAACACAAATCAAAAATGAAAATCTATGGACAACAATTTTTTACGGAGTTATATCAAGGTGCCAGTATGTATGTTTGATAACAGGAAAACAATGTAAAAGTACACTTAGGCACTGATGTAAACCTTTTACCATTTTGTTTTAAGTATAGGTTGCATTTTTAACTCTCCTTTTTGTCTCACTACTAAAGCTATGAACCTTCTAATTTGAGTATTGCGCAAAGGTAATAACAAAGAACTTTGCACAGAAGGCAGCTACATACACCACAATTCAATGGTAAAATTAAGTTCTACTTTTTATACATGAATTAAAATAAATAGCCATTAGGTTCTCATTTCCTGAATGCATTCCCATGCATGCTCTTACTTTGCTGCTGTCGTTCCAGCTTTACTTCGATTCTGTATGAAATCTGGGTCATTGGCAATTTCCAATTTGAACATGGATGAATTCACTTTTTTTGTTTAGGTGCTAAAGCTGCTTTTATCAAATACATCAACTTAACAGATAACAATACATGTATGTAAAGCGTACATTAATCTGTAGCTAACTATTCTAACAGGATACATTCACCTCGAAAATATTTAAGGACTGTTAGGATGAGTATTTTTTAATTGTTCAGTTGAGGATATAGATGGCTAATTTCTAGGTTTTCCTGTATTGTTATCATTGTAGTGGGTATTTAAGCACAATCATATTTTGAAACATAAATTTACAGTATAAAACTACACATCATGTGTCGGTCTTGGGAAATGTCAAAATCCATTATGAATATAGAATGATTTTCCATGATTTTTTCAGTCACCAGTTCCCTTCCAGCACCCAAACTCATGCATATGGAACAAGCTGGGTTGTTAGGTACCCGCAGGATGACAGCTGGCTCCCATGCCTGACAGCCATTTTGAAGGAATGCCTTTCTGCAAATGTTCCTACAAGGAAACCTTGGAGAAGGGCATTGGTTTTCTCCTTATCAAATAAAACTAATGCAAACAGACATGTATTGTGGGTGTTGCTAGAAATGGATTTTCTTTTCTTGGAACTCGCCATTGTACAGCAAAGGGTGTGTCATTGATCGTAATTGTCACTAGCAGAATAGAGACATATCCCAATGCCTCCAAGCCCCTTTACCTACCACGCATTACACAATGCAAATGTAGAGAAATTGTGGAAAGAGGCTAAGGGAAAAGGGAAGAGATGAGTCAGTGCCCTGATGTTTTACATTTCTTATTATGGCTCAGCTTTAAGTGTGGAATCGATACCCTCTGGTGTGGTGAAAGCCAGAGGAATATAGGATGTAATAAATGTAAGTACTCATAAACAGTCCCGAGCTCCAGAATATTGCAAGATACAGACAATAGTTGAAAAAAGTCATAACAGCCTCACATTTCCTAGATCAATACTTGAAAATGTCTCTGGGCCTGCTTCTCTTCTACTTAAATGTCTCTTCACAAGGCAGATGTCCACCACCAAATGTCCTCCTGAAGTCATAAAGCTTGACACTTTTGGAACTTCTTTCTATTCCTACTCATACGATGCAATACTTGTTTAATTTTCTTGAGACATCCGGGAAAAAAGGTGTCTTAAGTGAAGGTGCAATACTTCTTGTTCCTCTTTTATTTGAAGTATGCCAGAGGTTTCTTATTCGTCTACAAACCCACCAGGTGACAATGGATTGAAGATCACCCAGATGCACATGATGCCAAGCTACAGAGGGATTCTAGATTTCACATTTATGTTTAAGAAAGGAGGAACTTAAGAGTAAAACTGAAAAAGGAGATTGTAGAGAAACATAAAAAAGAACCCGGCCTCCAAAACTCCAAGTACAGTGAAAGCAAACTGGATCTCTGATGCCTATCCCAGAAACAGTCACCCTCACACAGCAACATAACACTGATGGTTCAGGTTATTCATGCGCCTAGTGAATCTTAC
Source organism: Lissotriton vulgaris (assembly GCF_964263255.1). NCBI lineage: Eukaryota > Metazoa > Chordata > Amphibia > Caudata > Salamandridae > Lissotriton > Lissotriton vulgaris. The sequence continues at coordinate 1,994,771,447 of NC_141689.1, forward strand.
GTTGGTACTGCACAACTATGTTTGCAGTTATTCCAGCCAGTCCTGTTTGATGTGCCACTATTACCAAGCCCTACCCATGCCCTTGGCACAAGTACTAAAACCATGCATGAGCGCTGTTGCCTCTGTTATCCTGCAATGCTGATGTTTCTCTGGAAGAAGAACTGAGTGTTATTTAGTGGAATGCCGCTGTATGCACTCTAGTAGCTGCCTCAGTCATAACTGATGGAATAAGGATCGGGGGTAACTAGTCGCAGTGATGCATAACTAATAGGTGACTCGGGTGTATGTACCTAAGACATGTATCATATCACCTTCACAGTAGCACTAAGACTTCTTCAAGGAGGGTTGCTGTAAGAGTAACGGATAGTACGAGCATTTGCCGATAGCCTTATATTCTTCAAAAGGTACAATTTATATATTTTATGTTTGGGAATTGTCACACACATATTTGATGTCCTTCTTTGAGACCAAACTGAACAAACACACACTCATATTCCTGCCACGAATCATCACAGCCCAGACATTGAGAGCATGCATTCTTATTTCATCCTCTTAGTATATATTTCCGCTTAATGTCCACAAAAAATAGAAATTAGAACCATTCCATATTCACCTACAGTTCTCTTAGCATGCATGAGGTTAACACCATTTTTTTATTCAGTGCAGAATAATAAAGGATGATATATTTATGTGTCTCCTACGATTAATTGTGAGAAGAGACAATTAGCTTTTTCTCTTTTATAAAGATCTTGGGTGCTATGAATTTGTATGTCGAAATATAGAGGTTAAAGTGATGGTAAAGTTAGGTGAAAATTGCAGAGCCACCATAAGTATTAAACTAGAAAAACACAGAATTTTCGCCATTTATTGTTATCTCTAGTAAATGTAACTTGTGCCCAAGGTAACAATAACTCGTTCCCCGGCCATGAACAGTTTTTTCATCAATGATGTAATTGCAAATGTTGCAGTGATGTTATAGAACATATCATGAGTGATGTAATATGTGGGATATTTAGCTGTGCATTATAAGGGGTGCAGGTTATAGTTACCTTAGGGTATGGATATAAGGTGTGGCCCTCCTCCCCGAGCCATTAAAGACCCCATGGAGCCCACCCCAAGGCTACAATCATGAAAAGGTGGAGAGGACAATGCTACACAATCCTCAATCCATTAAAGGCCCTGGGGAGCCACTCCTGGGCTGGAATTTGCATAGAAGGGGAGAGTAGCACAACCTCTCCCTGCCCCTACAGAGGCCCTGGGGACTTCTTTCCCCTGGGCTGTTTTCAATATTAAAGGGTTGGGCAGGCCACTTGGCCCCTCCTAAAGCCATGGCATACTACGGGGAGCCCACCCCCAGTGCTAATGTTTCTCAAAAAGAGGCAGAGGTGAGCATCCCCCCCACACCAACCCTCTAAAGGGCCCAGGAAGACCATTTCCCAGGGCCTTTCAACTTTAAAAAGGAATGAGGGCTACACAGCCACCCTCCCTAAGCCATTAATGACCATAGGCCACAGGTGCAAACACAAAGTGTGATGTTGCCAACAGGAGCTTTAAAAATGCTCCTACCGGCTGGGGAATTTTGTTCTGTTCCCCTACTGATCGAACTATTGCTCCAATCCGAAGAGGCAGCATACGTAGCTGCTCCATGTGGGCAGGAGTAATGTCCTCTCCCGCTGAATGCGGGGAGCAGGCTGGGGCCGTGGGGCGCCCTGGAGCTCCCCCTGTGGTCCCCAATGAATGTATGCTGGGGGTCCTGGGTATGCACCTTTCAGTAATGCAGGTCATGGGGATTGTGTCCCCAGGGCGGATAACTGCTTGCTCTCCTTTAATTTAAGTAGTGGCCCTGGGGGATGTGATCCCTAGAGCCTAATAAGGCGGGGGGATGGGGCAATATGCCCCCTCCCCTTTCAAAAACATAAGGCCCTTGGTGATGGGATTCGCAGGGTATTCATGCACTCCATAAGTTACATTAACTTAACATAATGAGGCTCGGGTGGGGAACATGCGGGCCCCCTTCCCTTTAAAAAAAAGGCCCTGGGAGATATGTTCCCCAGGGAATAATAAAGCTCAGGAAGGGGGGGTAACTTGGTGCCCCGCCCCTTTACAAAAATAAAGGGCATGACGGTTGGGGTCCCCAGGACCTCATAAGGCTCCAGGAGGGGGGCCCTTGGCCCCCTCACATTTAAAAAACATAAGACCCTAAGGTCTCCAGGGCCTAATGGGCTTTAAGGGGCTCGGGAGGGGGCCCACATGCCCCCACTCTCTTTTAAAAAACATAAGGCCCTGTGCCAAGGAATTGTGCAGTGTGTACGTATGGTAATATTACTTTGCATGAAACTAGAAATTTGCTGAAAAAAGGAAAATTTAACATAATATTAGTGTTAGGTGCGATAACATTATCTGTTTTTTTTTAAACTTAGACATTCACTGATAAAACAAAAGTTAAGCTAACATTATAGTTAGTTGAATATGTTAGTGACTAAAGAGAAAAACATGAAAAGGGTGTTCCCTAAGTACCAGGAGAACAAATTTCTATTTTCACATTCAGCTAGCCCACACAACCACAACAGAAATAAATTTGTTCAAAAGATTTTTAATTTTATTTTATATATATATATATATATATATATATATATATATATATATATATATATATATATATATATATATATATATATATATATATATATATATATATATATATATATATATATATATATATGTATATGTATATATATATATATATATATATAAATCGTTTTCATAGAAAAATAATTTCATTTAGACAGTGTAATAACATCTGAGAAACATTTCGTAATCATGTACAAAGCTACAGTATAAAAACTAGGACACACAATAATAATTCAAGAAGGCACAAAGTACATTCACTCATTCACTCAAACACACCTTTTGTACCATCAGATACATACACAAACATTCACATACATATCACCACACACAAAAAAGCGCCGACGCGCGTTTCGGACAAGTGACAACATTAATGTTTTTAGTTAAAACACAGCAGAAATTCACAAGTTATAGGTTACAGAGCTAACTATAAATGGTGCCCCTGCCATACACTGCTTATGACCTCACATAATACATCACTCATGACATGTTGCATGATATCATTTAGGAAATCACTGATGATATCTCACATGACATCATTGATGGCATCACTGCTGACATCATCCATGCTGCTTTTATGCACATGGCTCTATAAAAAGAAGGTATAGCATTAGAGCTATCAAAGTAAGTTGAAAATAGATCAAATAATATGAAGCCTCATTGCTGTTATCATATATACTACCCCGATATGTAAAGCAAGCTTGTTTTATGTGCAACACTGATCCTGTACCATACATTTCATGGGTAGCTGAGTTAATGTTGAAAATGAACCTCAGAACAACTGGTCAGGGAAAACCAAGTTCCTCTAGATTTGAAGCCCTGTTACATAACTAACACAATGGTATGGACAGACTTTGCCTGTATCAAACCGCTGACAGTCACTGAACCTACATTGAGAGATTAAGTGGATATACGTAGAAACGTGGGTAGTGTTAACACTTTTTACTCTATGGAGAGAGTTTAATCTGTACCACACTGTTTGCAGACAGTAAAACTCTCATGAACAATACACAATAGAATAGTAAAAAGTATATTCTAAGAACAGTGTACACTGTATGCAAAACTTTCCCAAAGAACATCGTTTCGCTTAAAATAACCAAGGTCCTAAAGTGCTAAAGATCATACTACTAGCAGTTGAAAACTTTACAGATAGCCCATCTCCTGAAGCAAAACAAGTACATGCACATAGGTTAGTACCTGGTGCCCATAGTTTTCTATGTTAAGTAGAAATTGTCATGCTAAGACAATTCTTTCCAACAGCTCAAGGCTGCTTACAATACTTAATATGTAGTTTGTATAACCTTTGCTCTGCTGGAAACTTTTTCTGTAGTCCCCAAAATCTTGTGGGGAACAAAATGAACAAAAGTCATCAACTGTCACCTGCACACAGAGTTACTTCTCAATGCATTGATTTATAAGGTGTTCAATACCTCTACAAACCTATGGTGCATTAGGAGCCCATGTGTTTTGTTAACACTTACACAAATTTGCTGTACACAGGCTGTACAAAATCAGGTAGAAAGATAATGTGGTTATCACATGCCACTATGTAAACTATGAAACAAATTAACACACTCATTGGATGTTGCCATCGATGATGTCATTAGTAATGCCTTAAATTATGTCATAGAACATATGAGTGATGTAAGACCATGGATTGGGGGTCAGGGTATTTCTACCCTGCCCCTTTTTTTTATTTTCACTTTGTTTTGGTACTCTGCTTGAAGCGGAGTCCCAAGATGGCTGCTAGCACTTACTGGCTGAAGTGTTGGCAGCTAATCAGAGCAGTGCATTTCCCTGCACAATCCTCTTTGTTTACAGACTGCGCAACCAGAGAAATCACTATAATTTGAAACTTGAATTTCTCAAAAACTACTGAATGGATTTACACCAAATAAGCAAAAGGCACTTCCTTGAACCAACATCTACCTTCCTGAAAATTTGGTGTAAGTTCGTTGGGAGGTTCGGGCTGTAAGTGTGGCTAAAGTTCCTATGGAAAATTAACTTTACAAAGGCATCATTATTTCGCACCCCAAGTCCCCATTGCACGGATCACCCCCAAACTTTCAATGACAATCAGAATCTACCTTGCCACTTTTTGGGGGGAAATTTCATGAAGATTGGTCAAACTAGGCCAAAGTTATAGCCACATCATAAATGCTTTTCCTACCGAAATGATGTCCTAACTACCTACTGACAACCGCCATTAGTATGCGCATGTATTTTCGGTCCTGGGTACAGTGTTTTGGGGCCCAATTTATTTAATAATTGTGGGCCCCTTTCCCTGGCCAGTTTTCAGGCCCAGGGACTGCATCCCTTCTTGAGGTTTGAAGCACTTGTTAATGGGCAGGTGCTGCACAGCCCCCTGAAGTATGTTGGGAGCCTGCGAACCCATCCCCCAGGCCCTACTCAAATAATATGAGGAGGAGGGCACAAGGCCCCCTTCTCCATGCCGCATTTGGGCCCAGAGACCCCCATCTTCATGGGCCCAATTCAAATAACTAGGGGAGGAGGCCATGCGCCCGCCCCCCTTCCCTGAGCCTTTAAAAAAAGACCTGGGCACCCCATCCCCCAAGGCCACTACTTTTAGAAAAAGCGAGGGGTCTGTGCACGCTCCCTCCCTGAGCCTTCATTGGCGCCCGGGACCACATTACCTTGGGACACGTCACTTGTTGTTTCTCGGTACTCCCATCCCTGGTACACAGCAGTCTCCCTATCCACCACACTGTGGGCAGGGAAACTTGTATTAGCTCTTGCCTGGCGGTAGCATTTTCAAAACTTCCACCAAGTGGGATTAACATTTGCCCCTGCTTAAACCCTTTGTAGGTGGCTGTGCACAGGCTGGCTTAACTCAGGAGAAAGGTATGTATAGCATTTAAAAACACCAATATATTAAATAAGTTAGACACAACACACAATAGAAATCCCACATCAATTTATAACAAATATAAAATATTACTGTTTTTAAAATAACACCAAAGCAACAAAAGTCAAATGTAGGGAACCAGAGATATAATTTTTGGAGAGTAACAAGTGTATAGTGCTTAAAAGCATATAGTACCAACCTGGGGCATCTGGTCACGCTTGACCTGGACAAAGTCAAAGTTTGGGGCTGACCACAAAGGAGCACTGGTTGGATCCACTAAGTGGGAGACCTCAGTCAACATTGTACATTCACACGTAGATATTCTCGACTGTGAGAGGTTCCGTGGAGCAGGCCGATTTTGATGCAACATTGTTTGATTGAGTTTCAGAGAGGCCACAGTCGAATCATGGAAGTCAAGAGCTCTGGAGCTATCAGAGGGACAAACCTGAAATCCAGGCCAGGTCGTGTTTGAAGATAGATGGCTTTAAATATTTATGGCGTAACTGTCCACTTATGGAGCTTTTTCCAAAGGTTCCTCCAAACCTATGAAACTTCTTCCTGAAGTTGCTCTTTAGAGTCCAAAGTATCCCAAACACATATCCAACGGTCTGGAATCTGTCAGATGGTCCTTGGAAGTTTGTACTACAGTTTCCACAATGTGCCTTTCCAAATCCTTAAAAGTCCACTGGACGCACTCAAAGTTAGGGACTTCTTGGAAGAGATAGTGCAGGCAACCTCTTTTAGCCTGTTGCTTTCAATGAGCCCACTACTTAATCCTTTTTGAAGCAAGGCAAAGACCTCAGGGCTGTAGTTCCAAGTGTTCTAACAGGAGCAATCCTTCAGGGAGTAATCCTGTGTGGTGCAGACCAGGCTTCAGGCCAGGCAAACCTTCGTATTGTAGTTTTAGGCAGCAAACTCAAATTCAAAACTGAGTTACTCTGCGCTCTCATCTAGTTATTCAGGGATCTGTGGTGACAAGCATGGTGGCACCCCTCTCCAATGAGGTGCAGGATGCCACCCAAAAGCATGACAGCTCCTCCAAAATATGGCATCTTTTTGTCCCACAAAGCACTTCACTTCAAAATCCAACATGGATGATTTCTCTCCAGGGGAGTCAAAGCTGGCTGAAAGAAAACTACAAGTGGGGCTCGTTTACCGGAGCCTCCCTCCCCCTCCAGACCACTGCAAGTTCCATTCTTGTACCAACCATCTGGGGGGAAGACGGGGTGGGCCTGGCATCATTAAAGCTCATGTTTTATTACCCATCCCACTGCCTGGCCTGGTCTTTGCAGCTGCAGAGCTCCCACCATCAAAGGCTGCTTTGATTTTCACCTAATCAAAGCAGCCTGAAATTAAATGAAATGAGGCTTTTGTAAAGCGCTACATATACTCGGAGGTGTCTAGGCGCTACCTTCAAAATGAAGGAAGATAATAGGGTTAGCTTGGACTCACCCTCTAAAAAGCCAAGTCTTTTTTTAAGGTTGTTGGCAGGGAATTCCAAAGTATAGTTGTGGTATAGGTGAAGCTTTTACCCCTCCCCCATTTAACTTTGTGTGATCTGGGAGTGACAAGGTTTCCACAGTCAGCTGCCCTGTTTGGTCTAGCCAGGGTATACAGCTTCAAATAGTGTGACAACTGCAATGGACTGGGTCCATGCAATGATTTAAATGCTATACATATAGCTTTGAATTGAATATGCATCGCAACTGGCAGCCAGTGCAGTTGGATCAGGGCCTTAGAGGCGGAGTCAAGTCGCAAAAGCTCTAGAAGAACCCAAGCTGCTGCATTTTGTGCTATCTGGAGCTTACAAACATTTTGCTTATTTGCACTAGTAAATAGTGCATTACAATAATCTAGCCTGAATGCAATTAGGGCAGTGGCCATTGTTTTTCTCAGATCAAAAGGGATAAAAGGAGGTACTTTCCTCAAAACTTTGAGGATAAAGGGGCAAGTGGAAGCGGTGTGATTGATCTGAGCTTCGAATGACAGATTGGTATAAAAAAGAACACCAAGATTTTTTTTATTTTATTTGATGGGATTGGCAAAGGACCCAGTTGTGAGGACTACCATCTGTCTGTCCAGATTGAAGAGCTGTTCCAGAAAAAAAGAACTTTGGTCTTAGATGAATTAAGTTTAACACAATTGTCTAGCATCCAGTTACCTATATGACACATGCAGTCATGAAATCTCACTGCTTTTGAATTGGATTAACTGATAATTGACACGATTATCTGAGTGTCAGCCACATAGGACACCAGAGCAAAGCAGTAGCTTTTGATACTGCTTTTGATCAATTTAGCCAGGGGAATGACATATAAGTTAAATATAGTGAGACTGAGGAAGGAACCCTGAGGTACTCACAGGGAAGGGAATAGGAAGTGGAGAAAAATATTCTCTAAGAGCCACTGCTTGGGAGCGATATGATAGAAACGAGCTCAGGTAGTGCATTTTATCTCTGATCCTGAGTGACGATAGATGGTCAAACAACAGATCATGGTTGAAGGCCCTGATAAATCCAGCAGGATTAGAGCCGCCCCCCCCCCCCCTGCCATCCAAGGTTTGTCTCAGCTCTTCAGTGGCCGTAACCAGGGCAAGCTCTGTGCTGTGATGGGCCAGAAACCCATATTGAGAAGGAAAAAAAATTGCATTATTGGTAATGAAGGTAGTTAATTCCAAATTGATGGCTTTTTCTATTATCTTTAAAGGGAATGGCAGTCTCAAGATTGGCCTATAGTTCAGGGTTTCATTAACGTCCAAATTGGTTTTGTTTTCAAAAGTGGCCTTATGGATGCTTTTTTCCATTCAGTGGGAAAGCATCCTGATGTGAACATTAGATTAAAGATAGGCAAGAGAGAAGTAGCTACAATCTCTGGGGAGAGATGAATAATTTTTGGAGGGCAAGGATCTGTGGGAGATCCTGATTTAACTACTGAGTTGAGAGGGTGTCTGAGACAAACGTTGTACTGTAGCATAAAAGTGTCATAGAATGATTTAACCTTGTGCTGGAATGACATTGCCAGCGAGTTACAAAATTGCTGGCTAGCTCTATGATCATGTGGATCTTGGAGTTTTGTAAGACTTTTGATCATGGGAAATAAAACCTTTGGACAACCATTGGCTGCTTCAATTTTTTCTTTAAAGAAAAAGGTCTTTTCCTTCAGGATTAAGTTCTTCTAGACTTGAATGGACAATTTATATTCTGGTTTTGTGTAAAGGATGTCATCTAAACTCTATTTTCTTTCAAGTCTTCTGCATATTTGTTTTTGAGCTTTGAGTGAGTCGTTAAACCAAAGTTCCAATGGGCAAAGCCTGGTGTGTCGATGGCAAAGCGGAGGGGCCAATTGCAGGGTTGCAGAGTCAATCCAGGACTGATAGTTCGCTACTGCTAGGTCTAAATCAGGTGGAATCTCCTGTAACAATTGAGTGAGCCAGGTCATTAATTGCTATGCTTCTATCTTATTTCATGGCCGATTGGTGATTACCGTACCTGTATGTCTTGTAGACAATTTTTGTGAAAGTAAAATTTCAAACATAATCACTTTATGGTCCGACCATATTATGGGAAGTGAACTGGTCGATTCAAGGTTGGGATTGTTCGGAAAGATCCCATCCATACAATGCCCTCCTGTATGTGTTGGCCCTTTTACAAGTTGTCTAAGTCCTATGCTGGCCATTTGATTAAGGAGTGCTTCTGTTTCACAGTCAGAGATAATCTCCAAATGAAAATTAAAGTGTCCTGGGATGGAGAAGTTGGATGCCCCAGCCTTGGCTTCCAAGAGTTGGCCAATCTTGTCTAGAAATGAGGATTTAGTTCTGGGTGGACAATAGAGTAATATGCCATTGGAAGTATTTTACCTGTCTGATTCACTCTTAAAGGCCAAAGCGTCATATTCTAGATTGTCTGGAAGAGGCTTGAACCATGTCTTAAGGCTGGTTCTAACAACTAGGACTATTCCTCCCCCTCTTTTCCCTAGTCTATATAATCTGTGGATCTCAAATCCTTCTGGGAGAGCCTGAAACAGATCTGGCTCTGAGGAAGCAGCTGCCCACGTTTCTATTACGAAGGCCAGTTCTATCTGATGGGATTCGATGAAATCACAAATTGCTAAAGCATTTTTTAACAGGGATCTTGTGTTGAGGAGCACACAAGGAAGGTGTGGGTGAGAAGCTTAGCATTGTGCAAAGGGAGAACGTGAAAGGTGAGTTCGCATTGAGGGTAGCACAACAAGCAGTTCTCCAGCTGAGGATCGTAGTGTGATATAGTACAGTGGTTACCTGTTGGCCTGATTGTGAGCAACATTCCTCTTGAGTAGTGGAGTTTGGGCATTGGTTGAGAATCTGCACTGAAATCAGCATAGCGGCTGGCACTGGGCTTGCCTTATGCACTCGTTGCGCGCCCGCTGCGGTGCCCACTGCGTGGAGGCACCCGCTGCACATGTCTACTGCACAGACAAACTAGAGGTCTGGCTTTGTACTTCAGCATCTGGGAGTGGGTTTAAGGGCATGATGGGGTGTAGCCACAGGCGCTGGAGCACGAGGGCAAAAGACAAGTAAAAAGTGAGGGCAAATGTAATTTAAACAGGGATCCCGCTCCCTTGTGAGAGGCAGCTACTGTGAACAGAAAATAAAGTTAAAATAAAAATGAGAACTAAAACCGTAAAAGGATTAAAAAACTGAATTTTCTTTTACTTAGAATCTGGGTAAAATGTGACATTGTATATTTGAGTCCTTTTTTATTGATTTTTTTAAATGGCTGATGTATTTTGATAGTATGTTATTGAATGATAAGATCAAAGGGAATTCGTGATTTTACAATGTAACCCTGTCCCTTTTCTTACATAAAAGGGTACCTCTCCCACTTTTGTGGAGTTCATTACAGCTTGTTAGCTATAGAGCTTTTATTAATTAAAAAAAAGTTTACTGATTTTAGATGGATACACTAAAAACGAACTCTAAGCATATTAGTACTTTGACTCTGTCCAAAGATGACAATGAAAAATGGAATACGTTTTAGAACTTAAAGAATAAAGTCGTCCATACAGAATTAAATTCAGTTTTTTAATTGAATATTGCAAAAAAAGTATTATACCAATAGGTTTAAAAATACTAAATGAACCTGGGCTGTTTGTGAATAACGAAAGATTTAAGGAGCATTGGACTTTTATTGCAAATAGGTGCAGCCGTAATTGGATGCCTTTAATCATAGAAACAGCACAAGAAATAATAATAATAGAAAAACGAGAAATTGAAGTCCTAGAATCAAATTAAAAGAAAGAACAGCATTGAAGGCTGCAAAACAAAAGCTGTAAGAAGTACAAGAGGATATATCAGGATATAGGGAATATTTGGTAAATAAGAAGACTAATAAACTTAGAAAAGATGCAAAAAGGTATAAGGTTGAAAAGGTATTTCCATGTTTGTAAAAAGACTTATGAAAAAGAAATGAATCACACAACGCAAAGTAGAAAAAGGTATCCAAATAATAAAAAGGTCTATAAGAAACATGTAACTTTTTTAGATACCTCATGGACTAGCACTGACTCTGAAGAGGAAGGTAAACAGGGCCAGAGATCAAACAGTTAAAATAGAGAAGGAGGTGCAAGTTATAACAGTAGAGAAAATCCAATTTTTTAGAATAACAACAAAAAAGATACAATACAACCCCCAGAGGAAGGGGGAAGGGGGAGAGGAAAACATCAGCATCAGATCACAGGCACAAGAAACCAATATATGAGAACCAGGAGTCAGAAACATTGGGATTAAGTATAGAAAAGGCACCAATAATGAATCTATTAACCGGAGTGTTGACAACAGATGAAACCCAGGTATTGAAAGAGGACTGGGGTTTACACCCACGACTCTTCCTAACAGAGACCTATTTAGAAAGATCCGAATAAAAAATTATTTAAAGGTAAAGACAGAAAACAAATTGAAAATAAACCAGGATTAAAATCATTTTCAGATTAGACCCCACAGAGATATATAATAGGCAAGGAAGTTGAGGTATTTGAAAAAGTTATTGAAAAGGGGATTGAAGACTTGTTTAGTGAAATAATTTGGAATAAAACCAATCTTCCAAAGGAATATAGAGTACCACTAAAGGAATTAGAAAGATGTGACAACATAACTATCAATCCAGGGGGTAAATGGGGTAGTATTGCAGTTCGGGATACTGTTGAGTACAAAAATAGAATGTATACCCTGCTAGGAGTAAATCCCCACCATAGAATATCAAGTAAGGAAGAGAGGAATACATTTGAAGAGTCAAGAGACTATTGAGATTTGCCAAAGCAGGTGAAATTCTCTGCGAGTACGAATATGACTTTCTTTACAATGAGCATCCTATATTACCAGCCATGTATGGCATACCAAAAATACATAAGGATATAGAATATCCTCCTATGAGGCCTATTATTTCTAGCATCCACTCTCTCACCAAACCTTTAAGAAAATAAGTGGATTGCTTCTTGAGACCTATGGTCTCGAAGCAAACCTCATATATCAAAGATACAACAGATATAATTAGGATAGTTGAATGCCTAAGTATCAGTACAAGTACAGAATGGCTGATCTTGCTAGATATAGAGGCCCTTCATATGAATATTCCTCAAACATCAACAGTTGACATATTTTGAAGATTACAGAATGAACATGCCATGTTCATTATTGAATGTGTTGAGATTATCCTAAAGAACAACACATTTTTTTTTAATGATGAATATTTTTGCCGGATTAAAGGGACAAGAATGGGCACGACCTGTGCTCCATGTTTAGCATGGCTCTATGTAGGTGATTTTGAAGAAAAACACATATTCAATGAAATGGCAACCTTTTTCGAGAATGTAACAAACTGGGTACGCTTTATAGATGATGTTTTCTTCCTTTGGCATGGAAAAAAGGAAGATCTAAATGCTTTTATTGACTGGTTGAACTGTGTTGATGTTCATTTGAAGTTTACCTCAGCTTGCAGTCAATCTTATTGTGATTTTTTAGGCAATTTTCTTTTACTAAGAATCTGGATAAAATGTGACATTATATATTTGAATCCTTTTTTAATTGATTTTTTTATTGATGTATTTTAATACTGTGTTATTGAATGATGAGATAAAAGTGAATTAAATAGAAAACCGATGTTTGTGAGAAAAATATATCCTAGAGAATTTGATATATGTAGGTACCATTTTCTTTTTCCTCTCCTAACCTACTATGATTCTGTACTATATATAATGTACTACAATTTAACCCAGTCACAGTGGGGCTAATTCCCCCGTGGCATGGGGAGGGGGCCGGGCGAGGCGCCGCGGTGCTGATGACGAGCTTGGCTCGTCATGCAGCACGGTGGCATTGTGCTGATGACGAGCTGAGCTCGTCATGGCCACGCCCGCTCAATGGAACGCCCAGCACAGCGGGGTTATTATCCCCACGTGGGCATTCTGCGGAGGTCATGACGAGCTGAGCTTGTAATCAGCACAACGCCACCGTGCTGCATGACAAGCTGAGCTCATCATCATCACGCAAGAGGTAATAATTGAAAAAAAGTGTAATAAATCTCACTTTTTTTTACATAATTACAGGTATTAGTGTTCAGTGGTAATCTTTAAATGCTGTTTAGTGATATAGATTTTTTCTTTTGACCAAAAGTCATATAGTAGTCATTTTGAATGGAGGATGTAAGTCAGTGAATGTATGGAGAGAAAAGGGAGACTTTTTCATTAGTGATGGCTATCTTCAGGAGCCAGGCACCTCCCAGGCATGCTAGTGCTTACAAGGAAAGGAAAAAACTGAACACTCTGTAGGTGGTGTCCATATTATTACTGAAGGCTGTGCGGATGCGCTGGAGGTCTGGCTTTGTAGTCTGGCACCTGGGGGTGAGGTTGAGGGCGTGAGGCGGAGTGGCAACAGGCGCTGGAGCGCGAGGCCAAAAGACAAATAATAAGTGAGGGCAAATGAAAATTGAACCAGAAACCAGCTACCCTGGCTGCGCTCATAAGCTCCCTTTTGAGACGCAGCTACTGTGAAAAGAAAAAAAAGTTAAAATAAAAGTGGGAACTAAGATCATAAAAGGATTGAAACCGCCTTATTGAAATGGTAGCTAAAATCAGGAGCCAGGGAACTCCAGTGGCACACTGGTAAGTACAAGGAAAATAAATTCATAAATGATTTAGTGGTGTCTAAATTCATATAGCTCTATTTCCTCTTGTATTTTAGATATAATACATTTCATAATTTTATTATAACAATATTTGTGTTAATAAATAGTTTTTAATCCATTATAGTATAGAAAAAGACATTTATTTATTTAAAAATATGGACCACATCACTACAAAATACAAAGCCACCCCATGAGATCTCCTGTACTATACTCTCATCTCACATACCATTCATGCCACATTTCACAAATCCAACACACAAAAAATCTAGGAAAACCATATGAGCCATACATTGGCCAAATTTGGTTTCCTTTCTCTTTTTAATGTAAGGCCCCAGACTGGACAACCTAACAATCAGTCAACAAATGTTTCAGTGGTTGTATATTTATTTTCTACCACCTTCTTTAGAACAGTATTACTGTTGTATTGCATACATATATTCTCAGGAGAACAACACAAGTGAATTCTCATCAGTGTGGTTTGAAGATAAACAATTCTTTAATGTAGTCCTGGTATTGGGGAAGAAGGAGAATATCTGTCACACTTATTTTGCTAGATGCAACATGTGCTTTCCTTTTTTTCTTATTTTCTTTTTTTTTTAGTAAGACTTTCACTTCTGATACTACAATTGAACAGCACTTGTCTTTAACTAAACCACCTTCTCTTCGGACCACGTGCTGGAGCGGGATCAGTCACAAATTGTTTTGCTTCTTAAACTTTATAGTCTTGAAGTTGGGAAGATTCCTTGATGCAGATACAGACAACTATGTTACCCTATGAGCCAAGATCTGTGAACAGGCTACTGGAGGATCTTGCTTTGTGTCTGCAATGTAAACATTTTACTGTGAGGCTTTAACCAACGTTCACCTTTTAAAAAAATGCTTTACTATTCTGTATGCCCCTCCAAATAAAAATGGCTATGTTGATGAACCTAAGGCCAGAGTCATCCAGCACAGGGCGGGTCCACATCCGAGATTCCTTCCAAATTCACAGGTGGCAGAGCTTCCACGGGACAGCCCCTGACCTCTGAGACTGGAAGTCCAGTTCTCTGGTGTACCTGCCCATTTGTTAGTGAAATATTACTTTACATTAAAAAAGCACTAGAAATTCACTGAAAAAAACACAAAGGTTAAAGTGATGTTATAGTTAGGTGAATAAGTCAGTGATAACATTAAGGTTTTGAACTAAAAAAACATGGAAATTCACCAGTAGTAGTTAGCAGAGCTATCTAAAACGTGTGCCCCAGCCATGCACTGCTTATGACCTCACATATTAAATCACTTGTGACATGTTCGATAAAATCATTTATGCCGTCGCTGATGACATCTCAAATGACATCATTGATGATAATACTGATGATATCACTAATGGGCATCATCCAAGCTTCTTTGGTACACATTACTCTATAAACTAGTATGGCATTAGAGGCATGAAAGTAAGTACAAAATACCTCAGACTAATATTAAGTGTAGGAATGTGGGTTTTTGGTTATCTGGGATGTGTGTCCTCGTCAAGCAGCAACCATGATCTGTGTCAGGGAAAGGCGCAAACAAGATTCCTAATTAACCTGTGCTTTCCCCCGGTAGCTTGGCAAGGAACAGTCACACTTACCTTACAGGCAATGTGTAAAGTATTTGTGCAGCATTTCAAACAGTGAAACAAAAAGAACACTACACAAAAAGGATCCCACACCAAGTTTGAAAAATAGATCTTAGTTCGATAAATGAAACTAGACCAAAACAACAAAAATCCTTTAGTCTCTGAAGAAATTGAATGTTAAGGTTTTTAAAGAAAATAACGCCAAAAGAATTAATGCACCAACTCTAGATATCTGGTTCAACCAGACTGGGACAAATTCACAAGTTCAGGCAGACCACGATGTAGTGGGGTCCAGCTACAAGGCCAGCTGAAAAAAAGTACCTTCAGTTCTGGTTTGCATGGCATTTGCTGGATCCACAATGCTGATGCATCTTGCTGGATCCACAATGCTGATGCATCTTGCAGCTGAGGCGATGCATGGGTTCTGAGATGCAGTGAAATTGTGTTGCATTGACGTCAAGGATTCCATCCATTGGGCTTGCGATGCAAAGTCCGGTGTCAATGCTACCGTTCTGAAAAGCTGAAAGCCTGCAATGCGGAGTCCAGCATCATTTTCGAGGCTAGTGTTGATGAGAGATGCAAAGGCCTGCGCCACGGAAGCATTTTGCAGCAGTGGTCCCTGAGGTAATGTGGGTTGTAGGGGTGATGAAAGTCTTTGTGATGGGTCCAATCCTTGCAGCATAGGGAAAGCATTTGTTCTGCTTGGGTAGCACCCCACAGCAAAGGAAGTGTGTCAGTTCTGTTGGATTCGTAGGGTGGCACAGCAAATTAGGTGTTCTTCCAAGGATTCAGGGCCAATGTGGCACAACTGGGCAGGGTAGGTTCACAGATTTCAAAGTCCAGGTGCAGACACAAGATTGTTGGAATCCTGTTATGTCCATGAGGCTTCAGATCAGGAGACTAGTCAACTAGCCCTTGGCGTCACTCTGAGTTCTGTGTTCAAGTGATCTGGGTCCAGTCCTTCTCACCCAGACAAGAGGGCAGCAGGGCAGCAGTTCCGTCAGAGCAGTAGGCCAGAAGAGTGTCAGTCCTTGTAGCAGTACAGCATATTTCGTCCTGGCAGAGTATCCACAGGCCCAGAAGGATGTATGTTGTTACAACGTGTGGTATTACCACGCGTACCGTTACAACGCAGGTTTTGCAAAGCAAGTCGTTACAACGACTTGCGTTGGGGGGCGCTGGATAGTGGAATAGTTTAATTTACTATTCCAACTCCAGTCCCCGTGGATAGTAGGGAAGGTGCTGGATAGTAAATTAAACTATTCCCTATCCTACAGCGCCCTCCAGCGCAAGTCGTTGTAACGACTTTCGTTGTAAAACCTGCGTGGTAACGGTACCGCGTTGTAAAAGATTTGTGGTAAAGGATGTTCCCTGTCCAGAAGTGTACTGAAGTGGTAGTGGCTAAGGCCCATCTTTTATACCCTGGTTCTGGAAGGTGGCAGAAGCTTCTAGACAGTGGCTTTGAAGTGCAAGTGATTCCCTGCCTCTAAAGCCCTGGCACTTCATGCTTGCAGGGTCTTTATCCTCATTGTGTATGGACAGGATACAGCATATTCCAGTGTAAGTGACACTCCGAGCAGCTCCCCTTCCCACCCTACCAATGCTGGCACCAGTCACACCTATGCCCCCATTATGTGTGGCTGTCTAGGAAAAATACACATAATCCCTGCTGTCACTCACACCCCAATCCTTTCAGCAGCAATGCAGTCCTACTTCCCTGCAGAGTTTCTAAAGGTCCAGACAGATACTCAAGAGTTGTTGTCTGAGTTCCAATATTTATACCTAGTTGTCTCTTTGGAGCGGGGAGAAGCTTTCAGAGGTTTCCTTTTGAGGTCCCCAGGAATCCTGCCTTCCCTGCCCTGGCTCCAGACTAACTACAGGCGATATCCAGCCCTTCATGTGGAGGCAGGACACAGCCTTTTCAAGAGTAAGTAGGGGTGTGTCTAGCTCCCCCTTCCATCCTGCCAGTGATGGCCCATCCAGACACACCTAAGCTCTCTCTTGTGTGTGCCCGTCTAGGAAGAATAAACAAATCATAACTGTCAGCTACACTCAGTCATGTGACCCGCAATTAGGTTACAGTTGCTAAATGTCTAAGGCAGAAAAATGCCTACTTTCTAAAGGTTTATGAACAAGAAAGGCTTGGGTCTGTGCACTATCTGGACTAGACCACTCTAACAAACACAGTGTCCAGATAGATTGTTTTTTAATAATCATACGTGACTTCAGTGCTTTATTCTAAAGCCCGTGTATTTTTATTTTACTTCATTTTGTACTTTTTTCAAACAAGAGTGGGCCATTATTTTCATGTCATCTGGTCATGCAACACATATTTTTCAAAGAAATATTAAACATTCAAAACAGTAACTAGTAATGTAACACCAAAAAATGCAAAACACAGTTCACAATACAATACATAGAACAGTACATAAACAATATGAGTACAAGTAAGCAGTCCTTGATTTACAAATACACCTGGCGGACACTCAAAGATAATCACAAAGGCTCCTGCCTCTTGTCCTGCCTGTGTGTAACACTCAGGGAATAATTGTTTAAACACACAGGCAGGACAAGAGGCAGAAGCCTTTGTGATTATCTTTGAGTGTCCACCAGGTGTATTTGTAAATCAAGGACTGCTTACTTGTACTTGCATTGTTTATGTACTGTTCTAAGTCTTGTATTGTGAATTGTGTTTTGCATTTTTTGGTGTTACATTACTAGTTACTGTTTTGAATGTTTAATATTTCTTTGAAAAATATGTGTTGCCCGGTAAGATGACATGAGAATAACGGCCCAATCGTGTTTGAAAAAAGTACAAAAAGAAGGAAAATAAAAATACACAGGCTTTGGAAAAAAGCACTGAAGTCACGTATGATTATTAAAAAACAATCTATCTGGAAACTGTGGGGCTTATTTACAAGCACCTTGCGCCACCCGTACGTTAATTTTTCCCATGTTAAAAAGGACGCAAAAGTGGAGCAAGGGGCTTGTGAATAAGCCCCTGTGTTTGTTAGCACTTTCTAAAAGTGTCATTTTTAATATTGTAATTTCAAATCCGACTTCACCAAAAGTTAGGATTTCTCAGTAGAATTCCAAAGACACCCAATATGAACTAATAATCATTTCCCATTTGGAAGTTACAGCTTTTTAAACGTAATAAAGCAACCCAATGTTTTCATGTGAGAGAGGTATGGCTCACAGTAGTGGAAAACGAATTTGGGAGCTTTTCACTACCAGGACATGTCAAACTTAAAAGGACTTGTCCAATTCTTTAAATGCATGGCACCCTACCCGATGGGCTGATTAGGGCCTGCTGTACAGGTGGCTTATGTTTATTAAAAAAGGAGGTTTAGGCTTGACAAAAGTTTTATTTTGTCATGTTGAATTGGCAGTTTACAAACTGCACACACGCTGCAATGGCAGGCCTGAGACATGTTTTAAATGGTTAATTAAGTGGGTGGCACAATAAGTGCTGCAGGGCCACTAGTAGCACTCCATTTATAGACATTTGATACATGTTGATTCACATTCAAAGCGCCAGGATGCCCTTGGTGGTGACAGGTTGCGCTATATAAGTATGCCACAATACAATACATTACCAGGGAATTATAAGTGAAGTAAATGTCCAAATTAGATGTAGATCAATTTTACTATATGTTATGGAGTGAGTACAAAGAAGTTGGCAATGTTTAGTCATGGTAAAGCACACAGAGTCTTAAAGGTAACAAAAACGATTTTCAGTAACAGGAAGTTCAAAGACAAAATGGGGAAGACCACCCTAAGGACAATCAGGTCTAACAGCCACCCTCAGCTTATTGTACAACGAAAAGCATGTCAGAAATGACGTACCCTCATACGTTGACTGTAGGGATAAACCCTCTTTTGATATTGAGGTTCACCGCAACCACATGCTCAGGTTGTTGTCATGAACAACGTGATGTCTAAATATGTTGTGAAAGAAGTGCAACATATGTATTGAATTGACAAACGTAGCCTTGTTCATGCATTTTTGGTGCCTTCAGCGGCTGTAATGAGCTTTGTAATAATCATATTCATGTGAAACCGACCTTGCCTTATTTGAACCTCCTGGATGCTGTTGAGACTGTTCTGTTTATTTGTTTTTTTTATTCTTTCATGTTTCCCTCTGACTCCTACTTAATCACTCCACAACGCTAAAAAAAAATGTATTTAGCCATTTATATCCGAGCCTTCCTCATTGACAGAATGTATTATTTTTTATTTTTAAAAAATTACATTTTTTTTACTTCAACAAGTTCCGAAAGGCTTATTAAAATATAATTTTAACTGTGTCCGTTATTTAACTGTAATTCATGCAAAATCTATTTGCTTTCAGAATGCTACCACACTCACTGTGGATCATTTGGGCTATTTCTCTTTTGGACGTGATTAGAAAAAAAATAGTTTTGCAGTGCAGAGGCTATTCTTTTCCTTAGCCTGTGTGCACCACTTTGAGGAACTCATTGAGTATTTCTGAGGAGAAAAAAAAAAACTTGAGAAGAAAGGTTAATGTATTTGGTCCCCATACTTTCCGGGAACTCGGTTTAAAAGGATTGTGTCATATTTTTGTCAGCTCTACAGTTTTCTAATGACATGCAGGCCAGTTAGGGCCCGGCTGTGCCTTGCATTTCTTCCACACAGATTCTTTCAAGCCCACTTCAGATGGGTATTCATGCCATTAGGCGAACATGCTGCCTGACCCTGTTCGAGGGGGTTAATAAAGAATGTAGAAACTCATAAGCCTGATTCAATTTCCTTTATGTGCGCCTGCTGCATAAGTGACCATTATACTGTGGGTCTCGTTCTCTGTGCTTCATTTCGCAGTTATCAACCTTTTATACAAACGACCACATCTGGTGTACATTTGGCCACTGCAAGGTGAGACAAAAGCAAAATAGATTTTCTCCAGCCTTAAATCAAATTCCAGCACACCAAACTCTCTAATGTGGATTTGCAATGTATCAGGCCATATATTATTTAGCTGCATTGTATTCTGTTCTTTAACAGTCGTGGTCCCACCAATGTCATTTTAATAAATGTATGAGCACACAGAAATATTTGAGCCTGGTGTCTTGGAAATTCAAGGACTTCAACAGATTCTGCAGTCTTCAGAGAATTTTCATATTAGTATCATAAAAGGTCTTTTGAAGAATAATACTTGTACATAAGAAAAATGACTGCCTGAGTGTGCCCCATCAATTTGAAAGTGTTTTATTGCTTTAATTTCCTGTCTTAGCGGAGTAACAAGCGGCAAGGCAGAAGATATACTGCGCCGCAGACTTTGCAATTTATTAGTGAGCTTGAGACGTTTCAAGACTTGATGTGGTGCTAGAAAGCGACCCTCAATTTAGCAGACATGGAGACGAGCTGGGGCATTAATGTTGCAGCAGCTTTGGATGGAGTGCGATATTTGACTGATCAGCTGCCGTCATCACACGTCCCGGACTGTATGTTTGCTGGCAATAAATCTGTCGCTGGGGCCTGCCTCCTATGCCAGTTGTGTGTCATTATATTCCGAGGCGGCTAATATGATTTCATTTGCGAGGCATGCATAGCGCGGCGCTTGCCGTTTGGCGCCCATTCGGCGCAGAGGTACCATTAAGGTTGAAATAGCCCATAACATACATTTCCATTTATTTATGACCTTTTTGCATGCTATGCTGAACTTTTATTCCTAGCGAAGGCACTATAGGGTGGTTATGTTAAGCTCTTTCACCCGGTTTTATGCATCTTGATTCAGTGCTTTTTATGCGTAGGTGCAACAACATAAAAACCAGAACGCTAATCCCGCAAAGCAACAGTGAATCACTTCATTTCTTTTTTCTTTACAGCTGTAAAATTGGACCCACTGACTAACCTGCGGAAATGTGTGTGAAATTATCACATAAATACCGTCAGTCCCTTCCCTTGAATGAGGGAGTAGCTTGTTCCACTTTATGTAGAGCGAGAAATTAAGATCTCGAGGGGAGTAATGTAAACGCGTATATGTATCAGTCTGGGCAATAAGTACAAGGCGCTAGATGGCTTCTTAATCCCGCCACTGACCTCCCACTGAAGGTTGGCAAACATCTGTTTGTGACAGCCTCCTTGCTTGAGCTACAAAACAACACGACGCAAGGAGCCATGAGCAAATGAACTGCAACCATGGAGCAAATGGCGATCGTACTGTCTCGGAAGCAAATATGGAAAAGGTTTGATGTCAATGTAATGCATCTTCGGATTACAGTAGTGAGGAAGGCCCTTATTTGGCTTTCATGTTGCTTAGGGGGTCTCTGACACAGTCACATTGCTTCACATCGTTGGTCCCCGGGGGAAGTGAAGGTTGCAGGCCAGCCTTCTTCCAGGGTGCCTGGTGCTGGTGTCAGAACAGGGTGGGGATAGGTTAGTTAGGGGGAAGGAGCAGGGGAATTGTAGGGCTATATAGGCATCAGGAGAGGCATATCCGGCCTCATTCTGATGCCAAGCACCACGGGGAGGGAGATAATTTGATGGGTTGAATTGAGTTAGTGTTAAGATAAGCGTACCTTTTCGGTGTCTTGTTGGAGAGTGCAGTATGGCAGAGAACCATGGTCATGCCAGACATTGTGTCGGTCAGACAAGCGCTCCTGAACTTGGGAGTTGTAGGTAGGGCCGACTTGCTCAGGCATGAGTTACTCAACCAGACCTAGGTCGGCATGAGGCGCCTGACCCGTTCTGCATGGGGCAGTGTGGCAGCAGCAGTGGTGGCTTGCTTGACTGAGCTGCTACCAGCCAGGAAATCAGGGGCCGGCCGTGGCAGGTGCGCGAAGCATGCTGCCACCGGCAGTAAGCACAGGGCCGGCGGAAGAGCCTCACATCGCATTACTCATCCGATGAGGAGAGAGTTGAGACAAGCGTTGATAGGGGGGTGGCCACATACTTAAGCAGGGGCAACACCACATTTTGTGGCGCCAAAAGGGAGCAGGCCACATGGGGGAGCTACCAAGGGGCGCTGGGCCATTGGACCTCTCTGCAAAGCCCACCTTGGGAATGTTGAAGGGCAGGTGTGGCCCAGCCATTCAGAGAAGCAAGTTGGTTGGGCCTAGGTCCCAGGTGAAGGAGCGTGGGGGTAGTGGGGCACCGCTTAAAATACATGCGGACCATATGTGAGGCAAATGGCCCATGGGCCCTAATGACCCCCCGCCAAGTAATTGGCATGGTGTGGATTAAGAGGTGCGCATAAGCGAGCAGCACCTACTCATTCAGGGGACTGAGGAGAGCTGGACCACGATGTGTGAGGCCAGGGAAAGGGCAGCTTCTCTTGCCTCTGAATGCAAAAAATCTCAGGAAGTCAGAGCAAGGGGACAGCGGGTGTGGGTACCTGAGGAACACGAGCTATAGGTAGATAGTGTGGAAGCCAGTGTGGCATTAGGGTCAAGACCAGTGCTTGAGTCCGGGAGACAGTTGGAGATGCCAGCAGGGTGCAAAATGGCCCCCGGATGTTGGCCCAAAGATGCAGGGCAATCTGCATTGGGTTTCCCTCTGTCAAGGGCTTGTGCACATGGAGTTCGGATGGAATCCCGTTTGTCTCAGTGGTGTGCATGTCTGTGCGATGCCAGAAGGCAGCGGTGCAGGAGCGTGAGTTTGCAGCTGCAGTGGGTGATGAAGAGCTGATCCTTGACTATGGTGATGAAAGTGATGAATAGAAAGAATGGAAGTTGTGTGATGATGAGGATGTACCTGTGGGGAGGGTTGGGAGGACGGCGTGGACAACAAGTGAAGTTGTTATTTTACAGATGTGAAGAGTGGATATGGGGAGTGCCAAGACTAAAGGTCCCTGGGGAAGTGGCGGATGGTGTAAGCAGAAGGAGCTGTATGAGCAGGTGAAGGCAATTGGTGGGAACCATGGGATATTCAGGACTCTAGAGTTGTGGAGAAGGCTTGCAGGTCGGTGAGTGTGGGGGATGTAGTGGTGGATGACTCATGGGCTGCACTGACAGAAATGGCTGCGGGGCCGGGGGCACCTGGACGGGCAGGTGCCAGCAAGCAGGCAGTGGGTACGTTTGGGTAAAGTGAAGCAGAAAAGAAGGAGGAGACTGAGGAGGAAAAATATAAGAAGATATTACCTTACATGGGTTTGGTAATGCATTTGGGATCTCATCTGTCAGAGAAAACCAAGAATAGAATTTGGAAGCATGAATATGGCTATATTTTCAAACTCCTCCACAGGGATAATTCCGGCAAAGGAGGGGTCCAAGGAGGCGGAATGGGAAAGGACCAGGAGGCTGAGAGTTGACATAAATATGGTGAATTGGACCGTAGCCTTTTAGATTTGTGCTAGCATATGTTGTGAACGTCATTTGGATAGGGCGATTATGCAGCTGAAGTACATGGACATTATTTGCAAAGCGCAGATGCACTTTGGGGGTTGCATCTGGCTGAGTTACATCGAAGAATTTAGATCTAGGGTCAGCCTCAACCAAGTTAAGCCATGGGGGGAGGTGGATTCTGAGCTATGTCCGCTCAATCCTTGGCCTTAACACATTTGGTCAGTGGCCTACCGGTAATGTATTGGTCCTTCAAGACCCATGCCATGCCACAGGATTCACTGGGCTGTTGGTTGTGGCGTGTATGAGGAAGAGAATCGGATTTTTGCGACTTGTATTGAAAAGACGGACAAAGAGTTTCAGATAATATCCGGCGATGGTGAACGCCGTGGGAAACAGACAAGTTATCCACTTAAAGAATACCAAAGGATACCTTCTTGACCTTTGGCATAAAAACACTCACAAGGTTGGTGTGTGGCAGAACAGATCGGAGCAGGACTGCACGATCTAAATGAGAGACTGAATTTTACGGAGAGAATCCACGCTAGTTTTGTAAATAAAGGAAGCTTCCCCACAGCCCCCTTCTTCTGTTGAAATCATGATAATGACAAAGCCCTGATGAGATTCCGGGAACTGGTTCCCCGGGATCGAAACGCGTCGGCAAACGGGGAGGAGCAAATAGTCAACCATAGTATCAATTAACAACATCTGATGTGTAGATATATTGGTCTCATTAATTGAACTCCTCATTGGTTTACTTTGTCTATTCATTTTGGCATTTGAAGTGTACATAATGTGTTGCTTTGTTTAAAATTGTTTTTGTTTGGGATGAATGATTGATATTTACCAATTAATTTTGATTTGCTTTTTTGTTATATGTATATTTCTAATGGTAATGTACAGTGTTGTAAACAGATCAATGTACAGTGGTCTTGTTTTGCATCTATGAATTCTGAAAAATAATTCAAAATTTTTAAATTGGATTGTATAAATAAAAATACCTTGTCAAACTAAATAAATTGTAGTTTGACTTTTGTAAAAAAAAGTAGATTAAGAATAAGGGTGGAGGAGGCATTTTCGTTTTTTCTTGATGCCACAGGGTGTGGCATATGCACAGACGTGAGCTGGACCCAGCACTAGAGCATGTTGGAACTTCAAAAAGACATTCTGCTCCCGGCACCCCTGTCAGTTCCAACATAAATGTTCCAAATACGGGGGACACCACCCCATCACATAGTGTTTTGCAAGTGCCATCCCTGCAGAACAGTGGAAGGTCTCTAGAGGCTGGGGGCAGTCTGGGCCTAAGAGGCCCCTACCCCAATTAAGGTGGGGGCCTTGGATAATGACTCTCCTTGCACCAAGACAGGGAGACAGCTTTGCAATTGGAATGTTGGTTCACTGAGGGGTTTCAGGTGTGTTATCAGTGTCCTAGGGGGCATTGGTGGGCAGACTATCTGAAGTCAGCTAGGGAACTCCCTCAGGTGGTAGCAGCAAAACTGGAAAAAGAGGTGGCTGAGGGTAAGTAGAGAGACTGTTCTGGGAGTTGCCGCTGCCAAACTTGATCATTTCTCTGCTGGGGGTGGTGCCCAAAATAGGGGTGGGATAATTCAGGATGTTTAACCATTTGTCCCGGCTGTAGGGCGGAAACAACCTTTACAACGCAGTCATTACATCGCAACATCCTTTACAACGCATGTCACTGCAACACAGGCATTACAATGCATACCATTACAACGCATACCATTACAATGCATAGTACCACTACACTATCCAACACTTACCCTACTGTTGCACCCCCTGGAGTTAGAATAGTAATTTTAACCCCTACACTATCCAACACTTACCCTCTATCCAACACTACCGCCTCAAGTTAGAATAGTAATTTTTAACCCTATACTATCCAACACTTACCCTACTGTTGCACCCCCTGGAGTTAGAATAGTAATTTTTACCCCGTCCCATACCATCCAATACTTACCTTAAATGCAATGTAATGGTATGCATTGTAATGGTAAGCGTTGTAAAGGTAGTATGTGATGTAATGGAATGCGTTGTAAAGGTAGTTTTTTAATATGTGATGCAGTGTCATGCAATGTAATGGAATGCATTGTAATGGATGTTGCGATGTAAAAACTGCATTGTAAGTGCATGAGTTGTAAATGTATGAGTTGTAACGTCATACATTTGCTGGAGAGTAGGTCTGACAAAAATGTTATTGCTGAGGAGGATACCAGCATGCTTTACACCTCTGTGGATGATGCCACCTGTTTAGTGCAGAAGTGTGGGCGGGGCTGAGAAGGCAAAGTGCGATGTCAAGTTCGCTTTTTGATTGCTGCCTATTCATCTTGATGATTTCTCTTTGCCGGGTATGCAATTTGGGGGTGCCATCTACATAGACAAAATGCTGCTGATGAGTTGTGCGATTTCTTGTTCTTTGTTTGAACTTTTCAGCATGTTTTTGCAGCGGGTTCTCAGCAAGAGGAATGGTCATCAGGATGTGTCTCACTATTTAGATGACTTCCTGTTTGTTGCCACTCAAGCCTCGGGGAATAGTGTTCATGCGTTGCAGCATTTTGAATCTTAGCACAGGATTTTGGGGTGGGTTTGGCTCCCCGGAAGACAGAGGGTCTGAGTGTGGTGCTAATGTTCCTGGGTATCGAGCTGGAGTGTGTGCTTGTGGATAGCCCGGTTGCCAAATGAGAAAGTGGTGGAGATAAAGGGCTTTCTGATTTGGGTGACTATGGAGAGGAAGATTGAGCTGAGGATGGTGCAGAAGTTGCTGGGTTTCCTGAACTTTGCATGCAGGGTTGTCGGAGGAGGGAGGAATTTTGGCAGGTGTCTCTGCATGGCCATTTCGGGGCTATGCTACTGCATCCCAGGGTGCGATCTCTTTGGTGGTGCTAGCGCACTTGTATGTTTGGCAGACATTCCTGAATGATTTCAATGGTATTTCCTTGTTTTTTTGGGAGGAGAGTAATGGTGTGGCAGGTTCAGATATTCTTGGATGCTGCTGGGGCCCTGGGCTTTAGTCTTTTCTGGGACAGGAGGTGGTGTGCAGAAATGTGGCCAGCGCATTGGTTGATTCAAAGCTGGAGCATTGCTTTTTTAAAGTTTTTCCCACTTTAAGTGGCTTTGGCAGTCTGGGGCAGTGAGCTGATAAACAGGACGTTACTGTTCCATGTGGACAAAATGACTGTGATGGATCTAGAGAATAGGCAGCGAGCAAGGGATTTGAGTGTGTTGACGGTGTTGAGGATGTTCATGCTAGAGTGCTTGCATCTCAATATGGTGTTCACGGTGAAGCATGTACAGGGGGCCAGAAATGATATAGCGAATTCCTTATTTTATTCTCAGTGGCAGCGTTTCCGCCGGCTGACGCCTGGAGCAGAAGAGTTCAAGACACAATTGCCAGCAGACATCTGGGCCTAAGGGGAATGAGAGTTATGGGACTGGTCGAGATGTCACTGGTGGAGTCCACCAGGAGGAGTATCAGCCAGGCATGGAGCAACTGTGGGGAGTTTTTGGGCTGCCCTGTGGAGATGATGTGACTTGTGCGACAGTACACTGAGCAGGCAGTTTTTAGTTTTGTTCTATCTTGTATTGACAAAGGGATGTCGTCAATGACTATCTTGGGCAAGCTGGCTGGAATCTCTTTCTATTGCAAGCTGTATTTGGGTTTTGACCCAGCCAAGGATAAGATTCTGGGGCGTGTTCTGAAAGGGTGGGGCAGGGAGAGGGTTGTGTGAAGGGTGGCATTGTGGGAGGCTATTGCATTGGAGTTATGCAGGAGTTTTTGGCTGCTTTGTCTCATTGTTGCTGCTACCGTTTTGAGGTTGCAGTTTTTCAGCTATGTATGATCTGGGTGTTTTTAGGGGTGTTCCCGGTTTCAGAGCTTTTGGGTACCGCTCGACATGGGGGAGTGTTGTATGAAGAGGTGTGTTTTGAGCAGGGGCGGTTGGGCATTTGGCTGTGGCAGTCTAAGATTGATCAGGTGGGCAGTGGTAAATGGCTGCAGCTGTGAGGGGGCGGCAACAGGGAGGTCGACCCAGTGTGGGAATGGCGTAGTTTCCAATGTTGGCCAGGCAGGTCTTTATCAGTGATCATTTGTAACGCTGATGGTAGCAGGATTACGGCCTTTCAGTTGTTGGCAGTGTTGTGCATGGTGTTGCACAGGCTTGGTAGAGATCCAACTAGCTTTGATTCGTATTCTTTCTGGGTTGAGCAGCAATGGCTGCCGCGAGCTTGGGATGGTCTTGGGGTCAGATTCAGCAGATTGGCAGGTAACGATCGAGGTGTTACAAGCACTATGTGCGAAAGTAGTGGGGATTTTTCCAGTTGGGAGGACAGGTATGAGGTGCCTGAGCTAATTGGCTCTTTTTCTACTGCAGGGTGCGTGAGGAATACAGGGACTAAAACGCTTACCTGGATTGTTGTCCATTCATTTGTGCACTGGGCAGCAAAGTATGCAGATCAACAAGTCTATAGGCAGAACCTGGGCTTGTGGAGCAGCCTTCATGAGGTGCTTTGGTGGGGTAAAGGAGGAATGCGTTGAGATGCGTTGTTGCCCTGGATGCCAAAGTTGGTTCCACAGAAGGGGTGCCAGGACATGCTCCTAAGTAATCTGGGGGGAAATGACTTGGTTTGTTTGTGAGACCTGACTTTGCTCTAACAAATGCAGAGGGATTTGGAGGCAATCAAGAGGAATGTTTCAGAAACATGTGTGGTGTGGACTGGGTTTGTTCCACGCAGGGTTTTGGGGGGAGTGATTTGAAACATGCTGCAAATGATAAGGCCCGGAGGAAGCTGAACAGGGTGATGAGGGTGTTCTGTGGAGCTCATGACATCAAGGTTATTGCACATGGGGGCTTAAGGAAGAGGAGCCTGGTCTTTTTAAAGATATTGGAGTGCACCTTTCACAGTTAGGAAATGCATATTACATGATGGAATTGCAGGATGTGGTGAGCACTTCATGTAACAAATCAATTTGGTGCAAAAGGTCTTATTGCTGAGTGGTAAAACATGCATGTTTTTCTGGCTGGAGGCAGGAAACCGCCCTATGGGGTTTTCCTGATTGGCGGGATTTTTGGTGGTGGTGAGTCACATGCCGGCATATCCACCCCTGGGAGAGGGAAGGGAGCACAGTTGTCTGAAGGCAGTGCACGGAATTCGATGAGCAAGGGAAGAATCTTCAAGGGAGGATGTTTGTAGGGCAAGTGTAGGAGTGACTGGGTATATAGAACGAGGTCAGTGAGTTAAATGGGAAAAAATGAAGTGAAGGAGATTGACTTACTTGGCAATTGGAAGCGGGTGAGTTGTGAATGATGTGGGGAGAATGGAACTGTCTGGTTGTGTGTCAAGTATTAAATATTGTTAATGTTAATAAAGCTCAAATAAAATGTTAGCAACCCTGTCCTAATAAATGGCCATTTACACTAATAAAACAGCATGGAGTGTGGTTAATGCATGATGTTAGCTCCGGGGGAAGTAAAGGTCGCAAACCAGTCTTCCCCCGGGGTGCTTCGTGCTTGCTTCAGGACAGGAGGACAGGGTGGGGGTTTAGGTTAATTAGCGGGAAGAGTCTGGTTAATTTTAGGGATATATAGGTGTCAGGAGAGGCATATCCAGCCTCTTTCTGGTGCCAAGCACCACCAGGAGAGAGGTAGTTTAGCAAGGTCCGCCTGCCCACCCTACATGTTGTTCGAAGTTTCTGGGGGTGGTTTTGGTTTCCAGCATTGCCAATTTAGGACAGGTTGCATGGCGTATGCAATATTTTGAAGGATGGTGAGTCACATGCGGGCACATCCACCTCTCAGGGGGGAGGAAGGGAGCAAAAGGGATTGAAGGTGTGTGCGGAATGCGACGGGCAAGGGAAGGATCTTCGAGGGGGGAGAGTGAAGGAGTGACTGGGTATATGGAATGAGGTCAGTAAATTAAAGGGGGAAGACTGAAGCGAAGGGGATGAACTTACTGGTCAATTGAAAGCGGTGAGTTGTGAGTGATGCAGGGGCAATGGGACTGTCTGGTTATAAGTGAAGATTCATAATGTTGAGATATTGTTAATGTAAATAAAGTTCAAATAGAATGTTAGCAACCCTGTCCTAATAAATGGTGTTTTGCACTAATACAACAGTGTGGAGAGTGGTTCTTGCACAAGAATTGCATGATAATCAGACAGTGTTCTTCGCTTGACTATGAGGAATGAGATCGCAGAGAGCCATGTGGGAAACTAAAGATATAAGGTATATGGAAATAATACTGCCATTTGTAAAGCGCGACCAGCTACCTCCGAAGAGGTGTCCCGGCTCTAGACAATAGAATGGTGCGAAGCCAAGCCGCACACTACATAAGCTAGAGAGGGGATTAAGCAGGACTGAAAAGCCAAGTTTTTACAGCTTTTCTAAATAGTGGCTCTGGCTCAATCAGTCGAATGTGGCTACTCAATTTGCTTTCCTCAATGAAGAAGAATAGAACCTTGTGGGCTTGTCAAAGGACATACTCATATGTACAACAAAAGGGACCTTGCTAGTACTTCTTCTACAGGAGTCATTTCTAAATGAATTCATGACAGGTACAGCGTAGTAGATCAAGCCTTGATAACAAAGGGGGTAGGTAAAACATCAATCAGCTGCATAATCCAGTATATTACCAATGGACAACAATGTGAAACAAAGGGCCTTATTTAGAGTTTGGCAAAGGGGGAGGCACACTTGAACTGGAGGTCCTCTCACCAAAAATGAACTCACCATTTATCCACTCTATTCAGAGCCAGGGAACCCAGTGATGGTTGTCCAGGCTTCGTAATCGCTCATTTTCTCTGCCAGTGTTTGACATGTGAGGCATGGTAAAAACAGATTCAGGGAATATGTTAAATGGCCACTACATTGAGTGAACTAGCTGTGTCCTTAGCCTGTCCATTTACCTTTGTTCAGAAAAGGCAAACTCACCCTTTAAGAGTTTGTTAATATGAAAAAACACATTTTGTTAAGTGGGTTCCTTAAACAGGGTGTCCCCTTGGAAATCCTCATTCTGTTAAATGAGCCGCCATAGTGTTAGCCCCCGTCACATGAGAGAGGCACACATGGACCTAAATATGGCCCACAAAGTAGTAAATAAAGCCAAAAACATTCATACATTTATCGTTAGGGTGACACATGCCATGTTTTTTATAGCATTGCAGTGCTCAAGTGTTTGAGGAGTGCATAAAAATTTTGCAGCACCCTTTGATTGGTGTAACCCTTTCAAAAACTGTTTCTATAAACAAATACATAAGTAATCAATGAACATAAGCTTCAAGATCAGCTGATGACTGCAAAGTAGTAGTCCAAGTATCTTAACAGTCAAAATGGTTATCCTTCTTGTTACTAATACCTGGGTCATCATCAGGACAAGTGATACGATGGTGAACTGAACTATAAAGGGGAGCAATGTGATCTGCATTCGCTCTTGCTGGCATCACTACTGCTGCTTCATCCAAGATACTAAGAGGGCTCATGCAGCCCCTAAGGATTTTTGATTTGAAGGTTATGGCATTTGAAATCCATTGAAGTGGCTGAAATAAGCAGAAGAAATGAGTGGCATGATACATCTTATTCTCTTTATCATGCAACAAATAAACTTTTATTTACGCTGAACACTGTATCTGACCACAATTGCGACTGGGATGCATATAAATTTTTTACATAAGGCAAGACATTAGTTAAAACATCTGAAAAGACTGTATACAGGTGACATATTATGGGGAAATCCAAAATATACTTTGCAAAACATTAAAGCATTGCTTCTTGGTTGTAAGATGATCAAACACGGTTCATATTTTGGTCACAGACCACAGTTCATTGACCTGAATCAGGACAAATACCTGTAAGAAAAAGATTATCTCTAGGTGAAAAAAAAATCAATATTTGAAACTAGCAATACTAGCATATTTGTATTTGTTTTATTTTTAGAGTAAAATGTATATCTCCGTGCATTTTGGAACTGAGAAATTGATACACAGACTATACTCATACAAATGAATGTGGGTAGGAGCATGCCTTTACTGCTCTTCTGAATTTGAGGAGACTGGTGTCAAGGTGGAATTGTTGAAGTAGACAATTACATTTCTTCCTCCCAACAATTGTAGGAACAACCTTCATTCTTTGAGTTTTTGTAACTGGACGTATCAATTTCACCATAGCACTAGAACATTGTTGCTGCATCTGTTTGTGCAAATTTAGGCGTGAAAAAATATTGAATACTCTAATTCTAGATATTTTTCTGTATCAAGCAAAATGATTTAAACTCACTTTGTTCATACTGTGGTTCATGCTACTTTTCATGGTGCTCAGTGATCCACTGTCCAGTGATCTGTGTATATTTATCCAAGTGCAGTATATTCACAGTAGGATCATCCTTTTAAATTTCCCCTGGTTAATATTAAACAGTTTCAAAAGTAGGCTGTACTCTTCATTGAATATCAAGTGCTGTTCAGATTGCAAGACCTTCCCACTGCAGAATTGAGTGCATTTTCAGTAGATCTAAGGACCTTACTGTCTGATGTATAAAGTTGTTGAGTATAGTAGTGTGGTTGATCAGTGCATATGACATACATTATTGATTTGGTTAATAAGCTCATTGTAGATTCTTATAACAATACTAGTAATATTAATACTAATAGCAATAATAATGATAACCTGCTTCAAGTTAGTTACATTTGCCATACCTTCCAAACCCCAACATGTTAGGTAATTATTGTCTTAAAGATACAAATTCTCTCTAATAAATTCAGCTACCAACTTCAGATCAATCAAAAAAATACATGACGTCTCACCAGCGAAATAGCCGTTTTATTGGCTCTAATGAAAGGTCAGAAACTGTTTTAAATTCATGTGTGGTAAATAGATGAGCCAATTAGGAACTGCATCATTCTGTTTACAAGAAAGATTTCTTTGACACATATCTACGCTACAGCTGTGATAATCATCACAGAATCTACTATAACAGCACACTATACCTTGGATAATTCACAGAACCTACTATACCAACCTGATTCTCAGATGGCTGTCATTGAGCCTCAGCTCTGAACATAGAGAATTTAACAATCTCCCTAAAGATATTAGACAGAAAACTATCCCTTCAACATAGGAAGCTTCTAAAAATGTCCACCTTTTACTTTTAAAACCTATAAGAGCATCTGGAAGTTTAGAAATGTCAGTGTTAGACCTGGCCTCTTTGGCGTGGTTTCCCCCTTTCTTTTTGCCTCCACCTCCTGTATTTTTGATGCTGTGCTGGATTTCGTTTTTGCTGGTTTAGATTCTTTGGGCACTTTACCACTGCTGTTCAGTGTCAAAGTGCAAGTGCCCCCTGTATAAATTGTTATTATGATTGATTATCCATGATTGACATATTTGTGTCACCAAGAAGTCCCTAGTAAAGTGCACTAAGTGAGCCAGGGCTGGTGATACCAAATGCTACTAGTGGGCCTGCAGCCCTGATTGTGCCACCCACATGAGTAGCCCTAAAATTGTGTCTCAGGCCTGGCACTGCAGTGCCTGTGTGCAGTCTGTGAACTGCCATGTCCTCTTGGTTAGTGCTCCCACTGGCCAGGCCTAACCCTTCCCTTTCGGTACACATTGGTCACCCCTATGGAATGCCCAAGGTACCCCCTTGGACAGGGTGCAGTGGAAGTGAAAGGTAGAGCATGTACTTGTGCAGGT
This sequence comes from Lissotriton vulgaris, assembly GCF_964263255.1. Classification (NCBI taxonomy): domain Eukaryota; kingdom Metazoa; phylum Chordata; class Amphibia; order Caudata; family Salamandridae; genus Lissotriton; species Lissotriton vulgaris. The sequence goes on from NC_141689.1 coordinate 1,994,804,688, forward strand.
GACATGCACTGGTAGTGAATTAGAGACGTTTTCGTTTTTCACTATTGTAAGGCTATCTTGCCCCATAGGCTATCATGGAGAATGCTGGCTACAGTGGCTACCAGCATATCTTCTCATAGGAGCAAGATAGGACATACAAGTCTGGTTTCCATGAACTCAGAATTTAATAACACATCTTTTAGGAAAGGTTGTTTTTAAATTCTGTGTTTGAGAACAGCACTTTTAGAAAGTTGCTGTTCTCTTGTCTGTCCTTTCTGTGTGCCTTGGCCTGTTTGTGAATTGACTGTCTGGTTTGTGAGTGACAGGGGCTGGGTGGCTCCCAGAGTCTGAGTGGGCCATCCCTGGGCTGAATAGCTCCATCTGCATCTAGAGTGGTGGGAGGGGGTAGCACCTGGGCCTGAATAGGGCTGTGCCTGCCTTCCACAATGCTGGCTCCACCTCCTGCTGGGTGGCTGATGACCCTGCCCCTCTCTCTGAAAGGAAAGGAGAGACCAGGAAAACAAAGTGCTCGAGGAACACCCAGAACTGGTTCAGACCGGGCTCAGAGCCCTCCTGCACAAAGGGATCAAAATCATTTAGGGGTATAAGTACAGGACCCCTGACTACAGAAAATTAAGATCATCCTAGAAACAAGAAGGAACCTCTGCCAAGGAGAAAGCTGGAAGACTGAAGAAGAAGGACTGCCCTGCTGTGTGATGCTGGACTGACCTGCAGTTGCTTTGCTGCCTAGGAGAGGGCAAGGACTTTGTTGTGGCTTTGTCCCCTTAGCTGAAGGAATCTCCAAGAGCCTGTTGTGAGCTGGGTCTCTGTTTTGAAGTCCCAGGAACAAAAGGACTTCACTCCCAGCTTCCCTGAGCTCTGCTGAGAGAGCTCTGTCCTTCCTAGAGTGATTGGGCCAGTTGTGATGCCTCTGGAAGCGGTACTTGTGTTGGGAAGCAGGAAACCAAGATTTGAGAGACTTTGCTACAGAAAAGTTATCGCATCGCTCGCTTGCCCATCGCATTCCCGACAGTCCGAGGAAATTCCCGCCGCTACGAAGGCCGAGGTCACGAGGAAATTCCCCCCACTACGAAGGCCGAGGTCGGTGCAGCGCCTGTTGCCTCTGCCAGAGACGTTGCATCCTTTGTTTGCAGGAAGATTACTATTGCTGCGAGCATCGTCACAGAGCCTGTCATCGCTGGGTGAGATCGCCGCACTGCTTGCTTGGAGACCGCATCACGTCGCTGCGAATATCGTTGCAGAGCCATCCATCAAGGAGCTGTGAGAGGAAGATCGCCACTGGACTGCGCATCATCGCCCCGGAGATGGTTGCAGCCCCTACGGATCATCGCATCGTACCTTTGCGAGAACAAACTTCCTACAGAACCTACGAACAAGAATCCATACAAGTCATCGCCTTCCTCCCCATACAGACCGGATTCGTCGCAACACACCTGCTGCTGCAGCGGGGCTGTCGCCAACACCTCCCCATGGTCTCAGGAGCAATGCATCGCTTGTTTTCCACCGCACCAGCTTTTGCTTGGGAACTTTGTCGCATTTAAAAGGTACTGTTGGCAAAACGTGACGCAACTGTGAACTTTTCACGCAACTATGGATTATTTTTATCGCAACTTTAAGAACTCTTTTGCAACCATATTCTTGAACTGTGTATGTTGGATTTTTGTCGTTTTGGTCTTGTGTAGTTTAGATTAAATACCGTTATTTTTCTAAACTGTTGTGGAGTCAGTTTGTGGTGTTTTCATTGTGTTACTGTGAGTGTTGGTACAAATACTTTACACATTGCCTTACTGCTTGTGCCAAGCTACCAAGGGGGTGAGCAGAGTTTATCTAAAGAGTGCTTCCTCCTTACCCTGACTAGAAGCAAGGGTCCCTATTTGGACAGAGGTACCTACCTCTGCCAAGTAGAGACCCCCAGTTCTAACAGTCAGGGATTAGGAAACACAGCACCTACAGATGGTTACGTTAATAAAATGAATGTGCTAGACAAGTGTCTCAATCCACAAGCCAACTTATTTTGTGGCTTCCATTTGAAGTCTGCTTTATGTTTCTTGATAGGAACTACAGTGCTTTTTTAGATGATAGAGACATTCTCAAATGTGAAGGAATGAATTCTGATTTTCAGAGTGCAAACTTCTCACCCGTGAGGGTATCCAGGAGCAGAGTAGGTGTGGTGGTTCAGAGAGTCACTCGAAAAGACAGGACTTCAGTTTCATGCTGATGTTTGTAAGCAATGGGGATGTCTTGATCTCCAGTGGGATTGCATTCCATGTCTTTGTTTCAAGGTAGGAGAAAGAGAATCCTCCTGTCCTCCTTCTACTAATCCTCGGAGTTCAGTAAAAGAGCTAGGTAAATAGCAGATAAGTAGAACAGAGGTTTTAGGTAGGTACGTGGAACTGGAGATGGTGTTTGAGGTAGGCGGGGCCTGTCTGGTGTAGTGCTTTGTAGATGTGGTTGAGGATCTTGAACTGGCAGAGTTTCTATATGGGGAGCCAGTGGAGATTGCCCAGGTGTGGAGTGTTGCGGCTGCAGTGAGTGAATTCCAGGATCAGCTGAGCTGCGTTGTTTTGGATGCTTTGAAGCCTGTGGGTGAGGTTGGTGGGGATGCCAAATTAGACGGTGTTGCCATAGTCTGGTCTGCTTGCGATGAAGACCTGTGTGATGGCCTTATGGGTGTATATTGGGAGCCATTTAAAAAACTTTCAGAGCATGCAGAGGATGTTGAAGAAGGCAGATGCTACTGCATTGATTTGGGGTCTCATGGATTGGTTGGTGTTGTGGATTACGCCCAGGTTCCTTGCTTGGTCGGTGGAAGTGGAGGTGTGTCCTAGCTCAGAGGGCCACCAGGTGGTGTCCCAGGGTGAACTGGTGGGTTCATAGATAAGGAGTTCTGTTTTCTCAGCGTTGAGTTTTATGTAGTTAATTCACATCCATTCGGTCACTTCTACACTGCCTCATTTAAAGTTGTCTTGGTGATGTCAGGGTCTTCAGTGAGGGAGATGATGCGTTGTGTGTCATCAGTGTATGAGATGATGCTGAGGTCGTGGGAGCTTCTCAACCATATAAACAAAAGTATTTTTCTACCTGATTCTAGTAGTGCATGTGCTAATAAAGTGAGCTCTGTTATTGCTTTTAAAGAGGATCAAGTGGCAAAGTTGATCTAGTCTGTTTAAGAACATGCAGGGAAACAAACAAAACTCACACACTTGTGTGAAAATGTATAATGGGGTTGTAAGAGCAAGAATTATTTTCCTTTCTTGAAACCCTTTATCCATATACTTGTGACATTTTATACAAGAACAAGCTTTTCTAAAGTGGGTCAATGAATGTGACTATTCGAATGGGCACTTGAAAGGGAAATTCCTCCTTTGAATTTACTTTCATGATGCCCATGAAGGCGCAAATTCATATTTATTAAAGCTGAAGAATAACATATCTGAAAATCTGAAGTGACCTGCTTCATGGATAGGCTACAGAGAATGACTCAGGATTTTATTCACTGATAACTATGTGATGTATACAAAGGAATACAAAATATTGATTGCTATATAAAAGGCCCATATTCATAAAATTTTTGCTAGAGGGTCGCAAAAGAGTTCTATAATTATCACTTGTCGTTTCTGCTTTCTGAAGTACTTTAAGGAAATCTTCAGTGATTTTTTTTATTTTTTTAAGAAGAAGATTTTATCTGCAAAGTTAGTTAAAACCGTTGCGACACAAGTGACATTCCTTAGTGCCAAAAATCATACTTTAGAGACTAAATATGCATGCATTCGCTTTTTTTCCTTGCTTCTAATGAGGGCTGACATATTTAGAATGGATTTCTTTTATTTTCAGTCTTTCTACACCTTGACTGTTGAGAGAATGATTTTCAAAATCCTTTAAAGGACAGTCCTCATAATGTAATTATTGTATTGACCAGTCACTTATTGCTGGCTGTTTATGGTTCTCACAGGTCGATGGAGTTATAAAAGATTTTTATTTAAACTCTTGGTCCAGAAATGGAAATAATGATTCAACAATTTTTTTCAAGCCTGAGTGTAGGAAAATCCACTTATTTTGCATGGTCATCCCAAATTTTCTTTTCTAGATTTGCTTGCTGGTTTTTGGAATTTGCACAATGGGACGCTGCCGTCCAATGCCCAGTGCATGAGCTCTGAACTAATGTCAAAATTGACTATAGTCCTAATTGGCATATGTAACATGTATATCCCTAGTATAAGTGCAAAGTGTAACTAGGGCTTGGAAGTTGAATGTCACTAGTGGACTGTAGTACTCATTGTGCCACCACTAGATTGACAATGTTAAACGTGACTTCAGACCTACTACTGTAGCCCATCTCTATAGTATTAATACTGCAATCTTGACCTATCAAAATAAGCACTAGTAGATCACTCCTTAGAAGGCCTTAATTCTCAATAAGATAGGGTGCATTATGTTCAATATAAAATACGCCTGTTTCTTGTTGACCTGGTTGCCGCTTCACCTCCCTGACCCTGGACAACAGAACTGTCACTCTTTGCGGCTTGGGGCCGCTGACGGAAGAAAGAGCATGCCAGTGGGCGCTTAAGTGCACGGCAGGCCCCCCGAAGCACGAACTCCCATTTCTTGTTAACCTGGTTGCTGCAGCACCTCCCTGATCCTGGACCACAGCAACCAGCACTCTTTGCGGCTTGGGGCCCTCGACAGAAGTGAGAGAGCTCCAGGAGGCGCTTAAGTGCACAGCAGGCCTCCGGAAGCGCTGGACTCCCATTTCTTGTTAACCTGGTTGCTGCTGCACCTCCCTGATCCTGGACCACAGCAACCAGCACTCTTTGCGGCTTGGGGCCGTCGACGGAAGCGAGAGAGCTCCAGGAGGTGCTTAAGTGCATGGCTGGGCCCCTGTAGCGCGGGACGCCCATTTCTTGTTGACCTGGTTGCTGCTGCACCTCCCTGATCCTGGACCACAGCAACCAGCATTCTTTGCGGCTTGGGGCCGCCAACGGAAGCAAGAGCATGCCAGGCGGCGCTTAAGTGCACGGCGGAGCCCCTGCAGTGCGGGACGCCCATTTCTTGTTGAACTGGTTGCCGCTACACATCCTTGACCCTGGACCACAGCAACTAGCACTCTTTGTGGCTTGGGGCTGCCGATAGAAGCAAGAGCGTGCCAGGGGGTGCTCAAGTGCATGGCTAGGCCCCCTGCAGTATGGGACACGCGTGGGCTGCACCCGGGCGAAGCTTTGATCAAGGGCGGGACCGGAGAAGCTTGGAGGAGGCCAGTCTGGGCCCCCTCTCTGACATCTGGGTTGGGAAGGCCTTTGCTCCTGAATTGCTGGGTGGGTTTGCTTATTTGCTCCTGCTTTGGTAATGATGTTGACCTGCCCCTGACTTTGGCAGATTTTAGAGCCACCACGTGGCTTTTTCTTCTGCATCAGGCAAAGACAGGGAAATGAACTTGGTACACCCAACGTGCTGCCTGTTCAATAGTGGCGCTGAAGTCGCCCTACTAGAGATTGGGTGAAGCAGGCCAGCACTTTCTATCCCACCTGCAAAGCCTACCTGCTTTAACCGGACCCTAGGTGACTGTCTCTGCTGTTTCAACAGGGGGACTCGACCTCTATTATTTTCCCCACAGACATTAGGCTATAGAGAAATTGAGACTCTGGCAGCAACGTTAACTTTTCTGTGAACATTCTCAACAAATACTGTAGCTATTTGACGTTGATGCTAGGTTGCCAACCATATTTCTGACTGATTGAGTGGCTTTTCTAACCTCTCCGTCTGAGTATTCCTCTTGTCCTGAGTGGGTATGCGAGGGTCCGTTTATATTACAGTACTAAAAAAACAAGCCATAGGGAATTTATATTATTTTTTCCAAGTTTCCCCTTACATATTTCACAAATGCAGAAAGTGTGATCTGGACCTTGTGTTGTTAACCCTATACCTCTATGGTAGTTCATTTAAGGTTATGTAACAACAAAAGAGAGGTTTACATATGTCTCAGAAGCCACAGAGACGGAGTCAAATAAAGAATGTACCAACCAGCCCAATTTGGGAGGATAGGAAAGCCCTCACACACTGACCTAGTCAGTGTCATGCTTCATCATAGGGCCCCACCTCGGAGGTCGAGTACCTCCTTGGTGTGCTACGATGCCAGGAGACTGCGGAGCAGGTTTGTGTGATTAGGCGTGTAGTGAAAGATAAATTAAAAGTGTCTAGTGGGTATCTCAAAAAACTTTATTGATAGATCCCTTTAGCACGATTTAAAATAGGACTTATGTAATTGAATTTAAAGCCAAGAGTAATGGGTTGGTTTAATTCAAGTTTAGATAGTCAGTCAACATGTTTCAGCCTTTAATTGGTTTGAATTTACCTCGGCATTCGTCAGGACTAGTGTAACCCCGGTGGTATGGATTCTCTAATCATCCACCCTACCTGAGGACGTGAAAGTGAAAAAGAAAAAAGGTGAAAAAGTGCAAACAAAAAAGGGGTGGACATTTGTTACATCCCAAAAATCCTGAATTAGGATATATCTGCACCTGCGGGAGAGAAAAGACAGACACACACAGACATACAAAGATGGACATTTTGTCAATAAAGGGTATGAATTCAATGATCTGTCTTAAGGTGCTCCGTAAAGTGGCGATGCAGTGTCTATTTAATTAACACTCAAGTTAACACCATCCATATAACCCCAAGGAGGATTATACCACTAACAGTGGGAAGTGAGGTGTCAAACAGTGCTGTACAGCAGTAAAAGACTGTGTAAAAATACACATAGGGAATGGGGGAGGTTAAAAATGGCTAGGTGATGGTTAACACTATGAGAAATCAATGGACCAAAGGTCGGGTGACATACTCAAGTGTATAAAGCCATATTAGAAGTTATTCTCACTTTAAAATTTGGCGCTAAATGCACCATGGGTCTCGGGAGGGGGGTAGAAAGGTCCCTGGCACATCCTGTAAACAGAAAATGAATCAGATAGAAGAGCCGTCAGTTAGCTTGTTACTTAGCTCAGATCTTCTAGTTGCGTCTTCCACAAGTAAATTGGCACGTTGCACGGGCAGATGTAGCTGACTTACGCCCTCAGCATTTGCTACCCTCTTCAGCACCTAGCTTTAGCTCTCAACCGGACCCCGACGATCTAGAGCCCGGTCGATCGATGTTTTTTAAAGGGCAGTTGTGTAATTGAGCCCGCTTCCTGGTGGGCATGGCCTGGTTGGAAGCGAGGCTCGGAGCGCATAAGATGCGTCCTGCGCATGCGCTAACCTAGCGGAAAAGAGGCTTGGATCACAGGTCCAATCCGAAGTGGTAATTGGATGTTGCCATGGATATCTGTTGCGAAGCGGCTGATAGTGTTGTCGAGCCCGCTTCCTGGTTCAGATAGAGGCTTGGAGTGCGTGAGAGGTCTCACGCATGCGTTACCATGGTAGGAACGAGGCTTGAAAGATAGAACCAATCCGAGTAGGGCGAAAGAGTGTTGCTTGCTATGGAAACCTGTTGAGTTACAGGACACTATTAGCAAACGGATTTACCGGATGTCAAATGCTGCAGAAATCCACATATATTTTCAATTGCGGAAGTAAATAAGCGCATATAAATTGGGAAAGTGGTGTGCAGCAGTAAAGAAAAATTATGCAGTGTACAGATATCCGAAGACTAGCAAAGCGAACCAAAATGTACAACGTCCCCACTACTCAATGACTATCGATACCAGGTACGTCATCTTAGCAGGTTTTACTGAGCATACATGGTATTCAGTGTAGATAGACCACATCATCCTGTCTGTGCTTTATTTCTACAAGGCCCGATAGATTGAGCAAATTCCCACGACAACTGGGTCATTGGTAGTATATTAATCTTTGCAATTGCGATAGATAGAAGATTAATCATTGATTATACATCCCAATTATAAATTAGATGTGTCATACCCTGTGTTATTGGTTGTGCATCGTTATTCATGGAGCTAATGTAACTGCCCCACGTATGGGTGAACACCCATAGATTTACTACAACCAATCAGTGTGGTGGCTCATATCTCAGGAACGAGAGTGACAGCATATGATAGACTAAGTTTAAGGCTGATTAGGTATTAGTGTCTAAGGACTGTATTCAAAGGAATATCATCATTCAGTCCTTCAACGTTAGTACCAAGACTGTAAATCCACCGTTGTTCTTTTTCAAACAACCTGTTCGTAATGTTGTTTGTGCCGGTGACTGTTTCAATGATCGTCCATCTCATGTCATTAGTCGTGTGATTACTGGAAAGAAAGTGTCTGCTGAGCTTTGTGGTTGTTTTTTTGCATCTAATATTGCTGCGGTGTTCACAAATCCGCTGTTTGATTTTGCGAGTGGTCATACCTATGTATCTGAGGGCACACGGACACGTGATTAGATACACCACGTTCATTGAGTTACAGTTAGTGTGTGACATCTGTCTCCATACTTTGCCTTCTTCCAGACTAAGTGTTCTCGAGGTCTCTGTCAAATGACATACACTACAATCTGTGCAAGGGTAATGTCCTGTGACTTGGGGTAAACCCCAAGCCTCTGTGATTGACGGGATTTTAGGAGGGATTTTTTCTTTGGGGCGAGTGTGCACCAAGGCGTCCTTAAGGCTGCGACCTTTCTTAAAAGAAAATAAAGGTTTTTCCCAATCTCTTTTGGCAGACTTGATGATCTTCCAGTGCTTATTGATTGTTTTTTTCATTATGTTTGACAGGCTAATAAAGGTTGTAACACACGTCAGAGGTATTTCGTCTGAGGCAATTGGTTTATCTTCCAATAGAGCACTTCTTGGTTGATTTCTTGCCCTTTTGAACCCTTTATTGAGAATTGCATTGGGGTAGCCCCGATTTTGTAGTTTTACAGTTAGTTCCGAGGCTTGTTCCTTGAAATTGTCAAGGGTGCTGCAATTACGTCTCAGTCTGAGGTACTGTCCGTATGGAAGATTTTCTTTCAACGGGCGAGGGTGGAAGCTGGTGAATTCTAGTAAATTGTTTTTCGCAGTAGGTTTGCAATGATTTCTTGTGATCAGGTTTGTACCAGCAACAGCGATTACCACATCCAAAAAAATGATTTCAGTTTTGCTTGAAGTGTGAGTAAATCTTAGATTGTGATCAAGAGTATTTATCCAAACTAGGAATAGTTGGAGGTCTTTGTCACTACCAGTCCAAAGTAGTAAAATGTCATCAGTGTAGCGCTTCCATAATAATATGGAAGCAGCAAAATTGGTGGAGGTTGGTAAAATATGTTTGGACTCAAAGTCTGCCACATAAAGTCCGGCCACACTGGGGGCAAATGTACTGCCCATAGATGTCCCTGAGCATTGAAGGAATAGTTGGTTTTTGAAGGAGAAAAAATTCTCTTTTAGTGCTATTGTTGCGCACTGGATGATGAACGTCTTCGGAGTTTGGTAGTTCCAATCTAGTGCATCCAGTGAGGCCTCTAGGACTTTGATGGTATCGTCCTGTGGAATACTGGTGTAGAGACTTTCAACATCTAATGTTACCAGTGTGATAGAGTTCTCAGCAAAGGTGACATCGGTTAGGAGTTGTAATAGACTTTTTGTGTCTTTCAAGTAAGTAGGTGTGGATTGCACAATTGGTTTTAGAAAATGATCACAGAATCTGGAGAGGGGTTCCAACAATGAACCAATTCCAGATACTATGGGACGACCAGGAGGTGGAAGCTTGTTCTTATGCATTTTAGGCAGTGTGTAGAAATACGGAATTACATCACTGCTGCTGTCTAAAAAGTCTGCTTCATTTTTGGAGATGTAGCCTCTTTCTTCTGCCTGTCTTACCAGAGTGTTAATTTTTTTGGTAAGATCGGTCGTAGGATCTGTGGTCAGGGGTGTGTAGTTCCTGACATCTTGAAGCAGGTCTTCCCAAACCTTCTCATAGTCAGCGGTGTTTTATAGTACTATCCCCACATCCGGGCGCCGCAGAAGGATTACAGGTCCAAGGAGGAACCAGATTGATAGTTTCGGTCTTTTTCTCTGCCAGGCGACCCAAGGAGGCTTTGATCAGCTAAATACTGTCAAAGCGAGAGGGAATCCCCTTCTCACCCATATAGCACCTTAGTGCGTGCTACACATAAAATCCTAAATACACTCACTGTAAATTAATTTTATAACCCCACACATACTCACTTGGTCCTGAGGAAAGCCTGTTTCAAAATTAAGAAAGGCCAGGCTGAAACATGTAGACCACACAGGACACTGGAGGTCATAATCCATACTCCACTGTGTCCGTCTGCCTTTTAACTTGCCAACAGATACCCAGTTTCATTAAAATAGTTTTTACCCTCGGGTGCTGGGATTTTTGTATGGCTTTTTAATCTTCACCTTCACACTCACCACATTGCACACTCAGCAATTATACCAGCTCCGCAGTAACCTGGCGTCGAAGCACACCCGGGGCACGTTAGGTGCCACTGTGGTGGGGCCCGATGATGAAGCATGCCACCAACTAGGTTGGTGGGTGAGGGCTTTCAAATAAAACCTACTAGTTTTCCCTTGACATACGTACTCCTTTGAGTCTTACCTGTATAAACCTAGCTAGTCTCTCTTGATTTTGGATATATAAAAATGGGGATTCAGACTAGCTTATCTAGTCCTCCCTCTCTCCTTTGATTTAGTGATTTTATAGTACTATACCTCCACCCTTGTCGGCTGGTTTTATGGTAATGCTCGTGTCGTTCTGTAATTGTTGTAGAGCTTCGTATTCTAGTTTGGTGAAGTTACCAAAAGTTTTTTACGGTTTTGACAGGATTCAAGATCTTTGAAAACTGCCTCTTCAAAGGCAGTTATAGCTGCAGGCACTGTGTGTGGAGGCGGTAGAAAGTTGGAATTTAGTCTTAAACCTGTGTCTCCTTTGCGGGCTGACTCATTTGGATCAGTCTTACCTTCAAAGAAGGCCTTGAGCTTCAATTTGCGAAAGAACCCTGATAGTTTGCTATGTAGTTTAAATTTGTCAGGTCTGGATGTAGGGACAAATCCCAGGCCCTTTTCAAGGACCTGCGTTTCGATCGGTGTTAACACCCTGTTAGACAGATTAGTAACTAGACTTACAGTCCGCTCGTTCCGGGTTGTGGGTTGTTGCTCCGTGTGTGATTCGATACAGGGTCCTCTTCTGCCCAGGAGACTTGATTGTTCCCCCGTCTTTTTCCTCTGCCCCTCCGGCCGCTCTCTAAAAAATGCGGTCGATATTGGTTTTGAAAGTTGATTGGGGGCATGAAGCTTGGATTCCAACCCATGAACGGGTATGGAGGTTGTTGATAAGGGAAGGAATGGAGTTTCTCAATCTCCCTATCTCTCTATTTGTTTCTATAGTTCATTTAAGGTGCCAATAAAACGCTGCTGTGACATTGTTCCCATTTATGCCATCGCAGTTACCACTACACTTACTGTTGATTTCTTAACTGTTTAACTATATTGTCAGGGGAAAAAGAAAATCATCCACTGGCGAAGGACCTGAGGGCCAGCTTTTTAAAATCAAATAGATGTAAGCTGGTCCAAAAAACTGCAGCTAATAACTGTGTCTTCGATCGCATTGACGATCTAATAGTGGAATGCCATGAAATCCTAACTCCAGATACTTGCACAACTACTACTGATAATTCACATCCTCCTGACGAGCGATCCCAACCCCCTAGCACCATTCCCAATCCTGTAAAACACATCCCTACAATGTTTACAAAGCAAAACACGTGGAGCACAAAACATCTGCCATTGAGTAATGCCACTGACACCAACCCCGCAGCCGTCACTGATAATTTGGAGAATGGCACACCTCTATCTCCCACCGCTGCTGTAGACAAATCGTTAGCAGACACTGACATTGATGGTATTGCCAACATTACTCTCTCCAATAGGTTTCTACCACTTCTAGCTCAGACAGGGGGGGATGCAGGAGTTAGAGGCAGAACCGACTTTGACAAGGGCTATCGAGGAACAAACAGAGAAAGACCGATCTGTGCAACGGGCCATGAACTTCTTTGTGGTGTAGCGATGATTTCACAGTGCGAGGCCACCGCCAGGGTCTTTTCCGATTTGAGGGCCGAGGTCTATTCTCTAAGAATTCTAATTTTAGCCCTTAATGATCAAGTTAAACTTTTGTTAGATAGAGGCACCTCGGAAAATTAAGAGCAGGGAAAAGGACATATACAGAAATCACCACACACCACCAATAGTATAGCCCTTCAAATGGCCATTACCATCCTTCCCCCTACATTCCCTATCGCCAAGAACAGATTGGATGTGATGCACAGCAATGACTATACTGGAGTAGGCATCGGTCACCAACCAGGCTTTAGGAACGACCAGGCCCAAAGTCAAGCGGAGTCCATCTTTATAACAAACGTACCTTAAATTTCCCCACACACAAAGCAAGAGTGCAATAATTCTTTAATAAACAAATCCCTTCACTGGCTCCGTAAGGTGAGGTCATGTAGATCTGTTATTAGGGAGGATATCCTAGGGGGACAAAGGCTATTGCACCATACTTCCCCAACCGATTGCATAGAATTGCATCTTAGGGATGCACACTTAGCTCAAAACCTGATAGCCCTAGAGGCTAGAACATGTCCACCCTCCCCAACGGTCATTCATTTAAAGTACAAACTATTCAGCACTTTACAGCAGCCAACAACCTCAAGTCTGTATATTTCTCTGGGCTCTGATTCATTACTGGCTATCAACGACTGACTGATAAGCTGAGTCAGCCCAGCCCATTTGTCACCCTCTTATACAAAAAAGGCTGAATACCATGGAATTAACATGAGGCACTATCCTGACCTAATACCACCATCCATGAAACCCATTAGCCTGGGGTTGTCCGACCCACAGCCAACCAGTAACAACTCAAGGAAGGGGATTCTAATCAGGCGCAACACTATTACAGGCCTAGAGACAGGTCAAATAACGATAGAGACTGATGCCATTTGCCCAGTTCTTGGAGGATTATCTCCCAAACTTTGTATACTATCATGGAATGTCACCGGAGTGAGGCCCAAATTGGCTCTTGCTCACTGGTTCCAGCACATAGATCAATTTGACATCTTCTTGTTGAAGAAAACTTGGTCTACTACCCCTGTGTTTAGATGTTTGCCGCTGGTCCAAAGATTCAGGTTGCTTCGGCAGCAGCAAATCTTTTTTCACTAAAATGCTATGCTGTCTCATGGAGACATCTTAGGCTACAGCTTCTAGCCTTGCCATGCTGGAGGAATTCGAGCACCAAAAAAGTGACTAAGTTCAGAGTTAGAAATCTTCAATGGGCAAAAGGGGCAAAGGGAATCCAGCTGGCAAGGAAGCTTCCTTGGGCATGAATTCTGAACTCGACCGACGGCTATTTGGCCTCCTGAGACCTTCTTGTCCACAGCCTGCTGCCTTGTCCCGCTGAAGATTTTTTGGTTTCATTTCCGAGACTAAGAGCCTGATTTTGATTTCGGCAGATGGTTTACTCTGTCACACTGGTGACAGATATCCTGTCTACCGAAATATAAGTCCCATATTATTTAATGGGATTTATATTTTGGCGGACAGGATATCTGTCACTGTAGTGACGAAGTAACCCATTCATCAAAATCTAAATCAGGCCCTTAGTCAGAAGCTAAAATCTCTGACAGGATGACCCTGGTATCTGTATCCTGCCTGTGCTCTAGTGCAGTCAGTTGTAAATTGCGCCTACAAACCAGTCAAGTGCAACCAGATTACCACAGTTGGAGCTAAACACTTTTTGGTAGTTTTTTCCTTTAAACTTTACAAATTCATATCTCCGGTTCCCCTTATTGATTGTTCAAGTTTTGATGTCATTTTGTTCACTACCTTATTCTCTGTTCTTCTAAATTGCAATGGAGTTTTTATTGTTTGCTGTTTTTGACTTTTTACATGTTTTGTAATTTCTAAATGCTTTACACGTTTTCTTAAATTAAGCCCGTCTTCTTTGTGTCATAGATAGCAGGGGTTGAGCTCATATTTACATTACTGGAACCTACACTGTACCTAACAAGAATAGTAGCATTATTACTTGTGGTAGAATATCATCCACCCCAACTGATAAGCTGCTTTCTCACACTACTGCACTCACTTTTTGCTACCTTAATTGGTTACCTCTCTCACAACTTTGGAAATCTAAGGTATAAAGTACAGAAATTGGCTTATAAATTATGTTGTGATTGATAACAAAAAAATACATAACATTTCAATAGCTAAGAAGTTAAAATGATTGGGGCGAATGGACTTTATGAGGATGTGCAATCCCTAGTAAATCACCAAAGCCCATGTATTTTATTTCTGATCTACTAAAACAGTCTATACCAATAATTTCACCTCCAGTTTCATTATTCCTGATGCCATATGACTGCATAACACCTCATAGCCTTCACGTGGCTCGTTCAGATCCATCAGGGGCCTGTTACATTACCAATGTCAGCCCACATACATACCACTGGTGTCTGCAACCAAGGAGCCGAAAACAACAGGAATTGGAGGTGTACTCAGGGGCATAACTAGGCCTTGGCATCAAAATAAAAGGGGTCACCATTAGTGAATAATAAAGCTAAAAAGTGCCCATTGTTTGCAAATTGGGCAATTTTGAACTTATAAAGACAAGTTGTAAGGTATGAAAGGCTGCATGTGTTTCAGTTTCTGCAGACCATGTTTGTTTTATTATCAGGGAAATCAACAGTAAAAACCAACCCAGCAGACCATGAATCATCGAAAAACACAGCCCACAAACTGACCTGTCAGACCAGCCCATCAGGCATTTCCTGATTGCCCTCTAAACTAGATCGACACTGGAGGTTTAGAGAGGCAAGAGTTTACAGTTTAGTGTTCAATAGCATGTTCAATATAGGTCTGAAAATTGCTTGGATGACAATTCATGAGATGGCGATTTAAAGATAATAAAGTGATACTACATCTTTAAATCAGGCGCAAACCCTTTTTAAGTAGCAACGTTGCTTCCTTGATTAGATAGGTTATTGAAAATAACTCCGTAATGGATTGAATTCTCTTTGGGAAGTGCTAAAGAACAAAAGAAGCACATGTTTCTATGAGGAGGAGGGGGGATAGGAAAATCCACTAAAACAGTGTTAATATTATAAAGCCAGGTGCTTGACCAGGGGCGGCTCTAGGCTCATGGTGGCCTTGGGCAGGGAGCGTAAGTAGGGGGCCCCGGAAGAGGGGGTCCGGGTTGGGGCGGAGCGTGGAGCCAGTGAAGCGGGGGGGTCAGGGTGTTTGGAAGTGGAACAGAGCCAGAGGCCACCAAATCCCTGACAGGGGCCGCCACGCAAATATGTATCCATCCTCAGAGGATTATTATATTAAGGATATATATTGGCGTGGTGGCCCCTGGAGTTTGGTGGCCCTCTGCAGGTGCACAGCTTGCACATGCCTAAGGCCGCACCTGGCTTGACTCAAAAATAGACCAAACTAGGCCTAAGGTTCGATTTTAATATATAGTCAGAGCTTTATTTGTTCACAAAAGAAACAAATGGAGGATGTACATTTCTGATCTGCCATGGAGAAGCACTTCCTAACATCAACACCACAAATCCAACTCTGCATAATGTGATAACAGAGAGTCGTAGCACCAAGGCCGGACTGGGAACCATGGGGCATATTACCAAGTGCCGGCGATACAATTATAACCGCCTTAGCGTCTGTTTTTCGGGCACAGAGCGCCGATAATCATATTGCATTATTTACAAGGGCATGCTAGAGCGTGGTTCCTTGACTTAGCTCCCGTTTTTCACATGCCTCGCCTCGCATCAATAATGAGATGCAAAGTAGGAGTGGCTGTGAAAACAACATGGGAAAATATTGCGACGGCAGCTTCGCGATATTAACAACGAGGCATAGAGATAATTTAAATCACGCTAACTCTGCCTTAACTCAGGAATTCAATGGCTGTTAAATTCCTGACTAAGGCATACCTAACATGGGAGGTGGATTGTGGGGCTAAGGCCACAAGGCCTATCATCAAGCTTATCGCCGTTTTCCATGGAACATCGCTGGGAAACCAGCAATGTTCCATGGAAAACCCCACTATCGCTGGAATTTTTATGGCCATAGCGCTAAGCGTTGATAATACAGCGCTAGCTTGGCGATACATTCCAGCGATAGTCGGCGATAATTTAAAGCGTGCTCAGTGATAATTATCACTGGGGCTTGATAATATGCCCCCAAAATCCCAGGCAGAAATTCTCAAACCAGCCTGGCTCTCTTCCTTTCCTCACTCTGTCCATCACTTCCATCCGTTCATTCTCTTCTCTTCTCTTCTTTTCTCTTCTCCTCTTCTTTTCTCTTCTCCTCTTCTCTTCTCTTCTCTTCTCTTCTCTTCTCTTCCTTTCTCTTCTCTTCTCTTCTCTTCTCTTCTCTTCTCTTCGTCTTCTCTTCTCTTCTCCCACTCTGATCTCTCTCTTCGTCTTCTCTTCTCTTCTCTTCTCCCACTCTGATCTCTCTCTTCGTCTTCTCTTAATATTTTCTCCCTCCCCAGGCGCTCACTGTGCCTGCTGCATTTAACCTCGAGGAGCTGCAGCGAGTGAGAGGCACCAGCTGAGGCTCTGATCTCTGAAACCGTTCTCTAAAGGCTTCAGCCCACCGGGAAATGCCCAGTGGAATAAAAGTCCAGCCAACGCCCACGCCTGTTCAGCAACCAGATTAACGTTGTGCCTCACATTAGACTTTCTCTCCTCAAACATATACAATAGAAAATTGTCAGAATATACTACCTTTGTTTAAGATTATACTTAAGTGTCCACACTATACACAACTCTGGCACATTTTGGTTCTAGTTTACGCTGCTGCCTTGTTGAAAATCGCGGTTTCTTTGCTAAACTTGAAAATGTATGCAAAGTGCATTTTCTGCATCGGGTGATGGAGCAGCAGATAATAACCACCCTCCACAGACTTCCCTGTATTTATTCAGTTAAAATGTGATCCAGTTGCCAGAGGGTCACAAAGGTGTATTTTATCTTCATTTCAGCCCTCCTGATGATGTTTCAGCCTAGAGGGGAAATCAAATGAGACGCAGAGGATAGTAGGCTCACACAAATCGGAGGTCATTAACAGCCAATTAGAAATAGCTTAGAGATCTCAATGATCTTTCATATATGATGATGGGAAAGAGGTACCAGAGGATTGTTAACTCCTTCCTCGCAGGTTAAGGGCAGCCGCTTTTGTGGCTTGTGCTTGCAGTTATTTCAAGTAATGTTTAAATTCTGTAAAAAACAAAAAACAAGTTGAAATTCAGCCAGCATTGTTAATACAGTTCCAGAAAGTTTCTCAAGTGTACGTGGGCACGTTGCCCAAGATTTCCAATTATTTACTACCCTAATCATGAATTAAAGAGCTCCGCGAAATTATGCCTCTTAATGTTTGCAATAAAATTCTGACATTTTGCATTGGTGCAATTAGTCGCTGGAACACATGTATAATAGATAGGTGCCCCAATAATATAAGAACCATTAAAGAAGTGAAACGAGGAGAGCATGTGATGAATCTTCAGTTGTTTAGTTCATATCATGGAACAATAACTTTCCCATATCAGCTTTTCTTGTGCTTGTCTGGCATTTTCTCTTGCATTTTTAAATGGTCATTAGCCATTCGTGAACAACGAGCAATGCATACCTCAACGACGATGTGCGAATAGTTTATAGATGCAACGCATACTCATAAAGGTTCTGTTTTCAGTAGCGGCGGCTGAGTGGGCAGAGTTGTGGACGGGAGACGGGGAAGGGGGTGGACATGGGGCAATGGACGGACAAAAAAAAAAGAAATGAAAATAAAACTTACCTGACGCAGAACCGCCGCTCTTCTGCTCGAGTTCCTCCTTGAAGGACAGGCTCCCAGGCTCCCCTGTGACCAATACTGACACTGATCTCATTTTTGAAAGAACTCTCAAGATTGGCCTGAGCACCGTGCATTTGAGCTCACAGAGAGACTGGCAGCCTGTGCTTTGCTGTCTCCAACCCAGCAATGCAGCTGGGTTGGAGACAGCTCCGTGCACATGTCAGTTTGTCTGGCCTGAGATGGACGGCCAAACTGACTTGAGCACTGATAGCAGTGCCCACCAATCACCTCTATGACTAACCCTACGATGGCCTCACCTCCAAGACTAGAACTTGAAAAATAAAAACATAATAAACCTGTCTTATTATCTTTTTATTTTTCAAGGTTTGAGTCTGGCAGGAGTGACGACCCTCCTCTGCCATAGTGGAGGAGCCACCACTGTCTGTTTTAAAATGAACCACGTGCATCATTCTGGGATTTAAATGAGATCGATTCCACTACGTTAAGGGTATTTGCCTCCAAAGTATGTTCTATTTTTGAGAATTTTAAATGCATTATCCAGCGTAATATATATCATGATCATTTTGATTCTGGGATGTGACCAATACAAACATAGAAAAAACGGAACATTTACTTTTCAGCATTGAGGAAAATTAGACTATTAAAATACTAGAGGTGGGAGAGCCATTGAAGGTTTGAAGGTGTATAAGGTTTGGGTCCGTTCAAGGGCCTCTTGGACCCTTGATTTCAAAATGAGCCGAGCTTTCGTGTGGCTTCTGGCTGGCACCCACACTCTATCATCGTGTGCAAATAATTTCAGACAAAGCGTTAACTTCCGATGAAAAATTAGAGAGAGAAAGAGATACCATCTAGTGGCTCAACTGCACAATGTGAACCCAGAAACCTGGGATCGTTTCCGGCATAACCAAACTGTGTGGTCCAGGCCAATTATTTTATTTTGCAGTTGTTGGTAAAGATCATCTTTTGTGTGGTATTCCCTCAGAATTTTACCTGCTTTCTCTGAACCCATTTTTGTTGGTCATAGGACCTGCACACTTTGCTCCTGTTAACCAGTAGTAAAGTGTTTGTGCACTCCTTTCGAAACATTGTAAAATTGGCATCCAACTACTTGCCACATTTAATTTACTTATAAGTTCTAGTATAGGGTAATATATGTGCCTTGGGCCAACAAAGTAAATGCTGCAACTTGGATGTGGAACTCATTGTGCCACCCGCTAAAGTAGAACTTAAACATGTCTCCTTGCAGACTGTAGTGAAATCTTAAACTGCTATTTCGACCTGATATAACAAAACTTTTGGTAGGGCTCAATCTTCCTACTTAGTGCTTATAAGTCACTCGTAAGGTAGCCCTAAGTCCAGGTTAGAACATTTCCTAAAAAGTAGGAAATGTGTCAGTTTTACGTGACACTGTGGCACGCTTGCTCTGCCGTAGAAAAGCACTGAGTTACATTAGAACTCCGTATAATGCATAACTACAGTTTTTAGAAAGTTGACATTTTCCTGCCCAAGCAAATATGCCTTTCTGTCATTGACCAGCGTCACCTGACTGTTAATGAGTGTCCTCTGGTGTAATGTGTATTCCTCCCAGACAGTGGACAAAGGGTCAGTGTGTGCAGAAGGTAAGGTTCTTCCTGGGTTATGGCTAGGGAGGAGCTTTGCCACTGCCCTGATTGTACTTCCAGTGGCAGCCTGTGGATTGTACCCAACTCTTTTTGACTTCAGAAAAAGTCTACCCTATCACTGACAGATGCAGCTCACACCTGGCCCTGCCTGCCCTTTGTTTCACTAGCCATGCTGGATTCAAACCCAGGGGAATGGTAAAGGGGTGTTCCCCACTCCCAAGCAGTCACTGGACATAGAAGTGTCATACCCAGAACCTGGAATCATAAAATCTCCTGGACCTGTGATGACTCAGAAGATGGACTGCTCTGCCATCTGAAGCCTAAAGGAAGACTGATCACCTTGCCTAGAACCCAGAACCACAGAATTGACTCCATGGGTCAGTTAGCTCACCTCCTGTTTGAGCCACAGAGGTACAACACATTTACAGAGGCCCTTTCCCTGCAACTGCAAAGCTGACCAGACCCAAATTGATCTGAACTGGGCCCCTCTGGATCTGAACTGGTGCCCTCTGGATCTGACCTGGTCTCCTCTGCTGTCCTCTGTGGGAGGAAAACTGGACCCCCGAAGTCTTCTTCTCAAGGTCTTGGACCCTTGGCTGAAGTTAGATTGCACTTCTCCCTGCTGAACTGAAGGTTTCACTGGACCTGACACAGAGCCCCACAGTTCTTACCCAAAGGCTTCACCAGGTCTTACTCAGAGTGACACAGAGCTGTGTCACTCTGATCCAAACTTGAGGCGTTGCCAGAAGAAACTCAGCGCGATGCAGAGCCACTCCACATAGCTCCTCGCCAAAACCTTTACCGGGATTCGATGCAGAGTGTCACAGAGCCGTACAGAGCTGCACAGCTCCTGACTACAAAGTCTCACCAGATTCACCTCAGAGCAACTCAGAACTGCGTTGGACTGGCCTTGAAAAAATCAAAAACCTTCACGACTGCCTAGAAGGTATACATGCCTGGATGTCTAACTCAAGGCTCAAGCTCAATGGGTCAAAAACTGAGCTTATGCTCTTGGGACACCAACCACCATCCCTCCCTACTGCTATGTGGCCGTCATGCCTAGGACCCATTCCCCAGCCTAAAACTGAAATCAAAAGTCTAGTCTTCTGGCTGGAACAGAATCTCTCCATGACAACACAAGCCAAAAAAACAGCCGGCACCTGTGTTGGTCTACTTCGTTCTACCAGGAAGATTCTTCCACTACTTCCCGCAACCTCCCAGAAAATGCTTATGCAAGGTCTAATATTATCTAGATTGGACTATTGCAATGCCCTTTTTCTGGCTGCCCCTGAAGCCATGCTCAATGTCCTGCAGCGAACACAAAATGCCGCTGCAAGGATACTCACTGGCACCCGCCGTAGAGTCTCAGCCAAACCTGCCCTTAAGACACTGCACTGGTTGCCGATACGCGAAAGGGTCAAATTCAAGTCCCTTTGTACCACCCATAGAGCTATGCAAAACCAAGGACCCCCAATGCTAAAATCTATGCTCTACCCATACACCCCGAACAGACCCTTACGGTCAGCACAAGCCAACCTGGCCAAGGTCCACCGAATCAAAAGAGCTCGTACTGGTGGTCGCCGTTTCTCGGTGGTCGCCGCAACCCTCTGGAACTCTCTCCCAATCCAACTCCGGTCTCAACCTAATCATATGAAATTCCGAAAACTTCTCAAAACTCACCTTTTCCCACAATAACCTTTTCTCTTCCCCCTCAGCCTCTACCCTCAGTTGTTGGTCTACAATCTCAGCGCTGGGACGCTTCCGGGCAGCCATGTGCTATACAAATCCCAAATTCAAATTCAAATTCTTGTATCAAAGTCAGAAGGTAAAATCTTCAACGGGACGATCCTTGTCCTGCTTCCGGCCCACACTCAATTGCAGTTGGCCTGAACTTGTAACTTTGACCGGGTACCTGCAGTTGATGCTTCACACCTTTTGCAGCTATTTTCTACCAAAGTCTTTCGAAAGCCATAACACCTGTTCTACTTATTGGATTTTTGTCATTTTATTTATTAAAATATTCTCTATTTTTCTAAATTGGTTTTGGCTTTTTCTTGTGTTGTGTTATCACATTATTACTATTTGAGTGCTGCATCAATACTTTGCACGGTGCCTCTAAGTTAAACCTGACTGCTTTGTCCCAAGCTACCAGAGGGTGAGGCACAGGTTTATTTAGTAATGGTAGTGGTTCAACCTGACAAGTATTGTGATTACTCTTTTAAGTGGGTTCTTACCTCTCTCAACATATAATCCAATTTCTTACATACGTGCCTCATTTTTCTTCTTTATTGCATATGAGAGCACCATAAGGTTTCTGAGTTTAGGATGTGCGCTATACAAACACATCTGTTGTTTGATTTAGTAGACTATAATGCTGTCCCGTGTATAATAAGAATCTAGACCACATAAAGGGTGCACATGACAACTAACTTTTCTCTTAGTTTACTAATGGCAGTGTGATCATGGGGACATACATGTTTCCATGTTCCTTTTACAAACTATCACTTTATTACTTTTAATAAATGCCTCTCAATACAGTGATATAATCCCATGCATTTAGGTGAAAAGCTGCATTTTATAGAAATACTTTTCAAATTTAGAAAAACTGGATTATGTTTTTAACTATTGTTTAATATATGATTTATATGCCAAACATGTGCACAGCTTAGGTCATGCATGAGCTCCTAGAACCACCAAACCAGACCATGGACTTGGCTCAGGCTCTCCCTGTAAATGTTTTGACTCGACCACTTGTTAAAACATAATTTCAAATAGCAAAATGAAATTAATGAAAAAATAGTATACACCTGGTTCGTGCAAGTCTTTACTAATTTTCAGTTCCGCTTGTGTGGACAATAGATACCTTAGCTGAATGCAAAATAAGTGTAGACAGTTAAATTACATGAAAGGAAAAGTAGTTTGTGTATCGCTTGCAGTGGTGGCTGCTCACACCAATCGGTAGGGGGCGGAGGGCGGTGGTTGGGGAGCGGGGAGGGACGATGCAAAAAAAAATAGGATCACTTGCATTGGCCAGCTGGCTGGCTGGCTGCCTGGCTGCCTGCCTCTGTCCTCTCCATTCTCTTTTCCTGGCTTCTCTGCTAACAGCGAGAAGGAAACACCCAGGGTCCCATAGCCAATCACAACGCTGCAATACTGCATTGTGATTGGTGCGGCTGCCGTGGCTCGGTGCTCAGACAGGGAATGGGAGCCAGGGTATGTTCTCCACCGAGGCTGTAATGCAGCCTAGGTGGAGAACATGCAAAGTGAGCCTGAACATTATGCACACTTACAAAAGTGTGCTCACCACTCCCCCTGCACCTGTCATCAGAGCAGCCCTGGCCTGACTCGCCCCACAAAACTGCCTCAGCACGGAAAAATAAAATGATAATCACCTTGTGTTATTATAATTAAATGTTTTCCTTTGTTGCTCTGCTGATCGCTTGTACTCATATTTCCCAATTTTCACTTTTGGTGGCATTAGAATGAATGGCTTATTTTCTGTTGCATAGTATCTACTTCTCTTTTTGCATTTTTTTTTGTGTTGGATGTAACAGATGCAGGTAAGAGCGGTAGGGCCGGGTAGGGAGGGATTTCGTCAGACTACGACGAGGGAAATGTATTTTTTATTTAAGTTTCCCTTGTGGACTTCTGTAGAATCCCCCCCCCCCCCCCCAACCCAGCCCCACCTCCCAACCACTCTTACCTGCACGCGCTGCACCTGGTTTGATGTCGCAGTTTAACTGTTCCGTCTCGCTCTCCCTTGATTTAACGACCAGACACGGTCTTTTGTCTGGTCCCACTGACTGACAACACTGCTTGAGGAAGAGGATTTCATTATTGCACATTCACCAAGCAATGCTGCTGTACTAGCAGGCAGACCTCTGCTCTGTTATAGTGCTCCAAGAAAAATATCTTGCATTTCAACATCAGAAAACACACTTGAGCAGCGCTAGTTAGGTATGTGTGTCTATCATTATAAAACATACTAACTACTGCAGTAACAAAACAGCAGAATCCATCCCAGTTTAGCAGGCTGAAAACAGATGTTTTTCTTTAGTCAATCAGATCAGGAATTTTAATGAAATAAAACGCTTAATTTCCGATTAACTCCCACACACTGCACCGCCCCTCCAAGCCCTTTATCGAGCAATCGCTGAAGTTCGGAAGTAGATGTGGCTGCGGATTCTCCAGATGCCGCACTATAAATGGTTCCTCTTGGGCACAGTCGGTAGCGTTTATTTTTATGAACATATAATGAAGTGCTGTGAAGAAGCTTTTAGAAGAGTTTAGATGAATATTGGAGCTTGGAATAGCTGTTTCATGGTGTCCTTTGGGTCAAATCGAAATTGTCATATTTTCTTGAACTGTGTAATCTAGTGTCCAAAAACCTTTATCCTATCGCAACGAGGTCCGAGGGAAACTATTTGCAGCTGGTCAACTGGAATCTCCAGATGATTGTTTTCATTGTGCTCCCTCATTTCTAAAGCATTTTTCTGTGGCTTACATTTTAGATGGAAAGTCCCACAAATAAGGTGGATATAACGAATGTGTTTTTTCATTTTGACCACTTATCGTTAGGTGAATCGTATAAGCGAAGAAAATACAGTTGTTTCGTAGAAAACATGTAATGAGTGTATGGTATAAATGCACTTCGGTTTTTGAATGATTTAAAACCGCACCATTGACCTATAAATCCTCTTGGGCAGTTTTTTTAGGGGGAAGTTTTATATAGCGCGAACTTGACCCCACCATATTAGAGCGCTTTGCATGAGCACCAGGGGCCATATTGCGGTGAGTGCCCCAGGGGTGCCACGACCGTTTGTGCCCGCGTTGAGCATCACAGGGCACTTTGGTATTAGAGAAGGGGCCGCAGATGCATGTACAGCCCTTCTGTACTACTGATACAGCTGGCGCACATAAAGTGCCAGCGCTATTTGCAAGACGCTTCCCTCATTTGCATGGGCCTTGCCCCATGCAGATGAGGGAATCCCTTTGCGCCCACCTGTTTTACAGACGCTGGCGCAGAGGCAAAGTAGCCTTCAGGAGGGGCACTGGTGGAAGCCCTCTGGCAGGGGGAAAGGTGGTCTCATGGACCCGCAGACATCCCCTTGCAGGCGAGTGCATACCCTGATTGTATCCGCCAGCAAGGGGATCGCTAATCCCCTTCAAAAGTGCAGGCCTGCACAGTGAAAACACGGACAAATAGTAAAGCAGCCACTCCCACTTTCACCTGAAAGTGCTGCCCCCTGGGCAGCATGAGTTCGTAGTTGCCCTGGGGGCAGCACATTTATGGTTCTAGAGCGTATTTTGACTGTTTGCGCCCAGCGCACCTGTTTTAAGGTGCACCCTTGCGCAAAGAATGAAAATCCGTTTATTTCTGTAATACAGCCCCAGTTGCGTTACAGGCCGACACATTCATTTCGTTAGGCACTAGCCCCTAGATGCATCAACGTTGTCATTTGCGATTCCTTAATTGCGAAAAATAAGGAATCGCAATTAAGGATTCGCAAATGGCAATGCATCATTAAATTCGCAATTTTATTGGAATTCGGTAAAAATCGCAATTTTTACCGAATTCCAATAAAATTGCGAGTTCCAAATAGCGAATCCGATATTCCCATTCATTCCTATGGGCTGAAATGCCCATAGGAATGAATGGGAATTGCGAATTCGCAATTTCAATTCGGAATGCATCAAAGCCTTTCAAGGGTGGAGAGGGGGGTCCAAAGGACCCCCCCCTGCACTCATGAAATGCACATTTACATGTGAGTTACATACACACATGTCCTAAGGACATGTGTGCCTGTAACGTACACGTTTAAAAAATGCATTTTCATGCGTTTTTAAACATTTTTGCAAATTACCACGAAGTTCAACTTCGTGGTAATTTGCATTTGCAATTTTGGAAATCGCAAATGTTTTGGGGATGATGCATTGCTGTTAAGGAATCGCAAATGTGCGATTCCTTAACAGCAATCGCATTTTTTGGAACTCGCAAAAAAAGCGATTTCCAAAAAATGCTTGATGCATCCCAGTAACCAATTTAGGAAGTGCAAAAGGCCGATTTATGCGAATCGCACCGTTTGCACTTCCTAAAAAGGTTGATGCATCTGGGCATAGGTGATTACGTGATTTGTCCAGAATCTCAGGATGTTGAGCGTCCCTGCCAAAACGCAAACCCAGTTTCCTAGCTTCGAGGATGTTTGCCATAGCCGTTAGGGCACATCCGCAGTTTTCTACGCCTCTTCCAGCACTACATGTTCAGAAACGATTCACTGTTGCATTTAGCAACATTGTATTTTCTTCATCAAAAAAGTTTACTGAGAATCTTCTGACTTTTTCATGTAGCTTAATAAAGATTATGTCGATTACTGGGCAGTTTGCTTCTAAAATGAAAATGACTGTCTTCACCCTATTAAGGAAAACATCAGCTTTACATTTGAATTAGCAATAAGAATTGGGGATTATTATCCTATTTGCATTTCATTGGCAAACAGAAGCAACAACAATGATCAGATGTAATGGGTATCCAGCACAGAGAGGAATCCATGTACCATATATCTGGAACCGTCTTAAGCAACCCATCAAAACTGATCTCCACAATAGATCTGGTTTGCATTTGGATCCTGACTCAATTAATTTATAAAGTCTGCTGCAGAGGAAAAACCAAAGAAAAAAATATTGCTCCCAGTATCTAATGCACCCAAGTGCATCTGTGAGATAAATAATTTATTGTGTGATGAATCAGTGTACTTTTGAGATATAAAATAGTCCCCGACGCATGCAAAAACTCCATAGAAGGTATAATAATTGAACCAAACAACTTGTAGCATGACGTGAGAGGGTAATACTCATGTGAGGTGGAGTTAAACCCAACTCAGCTGCACTGTCAAGCCAAACCTAAAATGAAACAGAGATATGAACAGAAATACTACCTTATTGTAGGAGTTTGTGTTCCTTATGCAGCGATCGTTCTGACAGGCATGATCCTTTCTCTTATAGTGAACATACCTGGACAAGGCTTACAAAGAACGGTGTAAAGTACCAGTCACCCCTTTATGGGAGCCCTAGCTACTCCTCTCTCATACTGCTGCTGAGCCGCTGCTGTCATGATCAGACTGGGACAGAAATGAGGCCCAGCCACTAATAAAAGTGACCCCATTAGCCAATCAGAGAGCTTAAAAAGAAGCCCATACTTGCAAAGTGGGGCAGTTCTGAACTTGTAAAGACACACTTAGTAGGTGTTTTACACGTTACTAGGTATGGGATACTGCATGCATTTGTGCTTTCTGCAGTCAGTTTTTGCGGTCATATCAGAGAAAGGGACAGTAGAAACCAGCCCACCAAACCATAAAACAGGCCCTCAAATTTACAAAGAAGGCCAACACACTGTTCTAGCAAACCAACCTCTGGCACTGCCAGAGTACCCCATAGGCCGGGTGAACCCTGGCTCCTGTAACATGCTGAATGGCAGAAGAACTGGTTAGAGTCACATCTGCCCCTTCTTGAGTACCACATCCACCCCTCTCATGTTATTGTTGGGATGCTCCTTTCCGATGCTGAGTGCCAAGCCATAGTGCTGTTAGACTGCACGGATCTATGACAGAATTTCGACAGACAGAATTTCGACCTACACAAATATCGGCGTAATTATATCGATTGCAAGAATATCGACGCCCTATGTACAACATGGTAAGTACAAAAATATCGAAAAAATAATATCAATGTTAAAAATATCGTTGTCAAATATATCGTTTTTTTTTGGGTTTAAAATAAAATGAAAAATACTGTAAATAATACTTATAAATTACTTAAACATATTTAAATATATTTAATAATGGAAAAAAAATAATACATATTTAATAAAAAATAATATTAACAAATCATATATAATATATACTTAATTAACAATAATTACTATTCCCACTCCAGTGGGTGCAACAGTAGGGAAAACTGACCCTGAACCCAAAAAATACCCCTTTACCCAAGAACTGAAAACTGACCCTGAACCCTAAAAATACCCCTTTACCCAAAAACTAAAAACTGACCCTGAACCCTAAAAATACCCCTTTACCCAAAACTGAAAACTGACCCTGAACCCTAAAAATACCCCTTTACCCAAAAACAGAAAACTGACCCTGAACCCTAAAAATACCCCTTTACCCAAAAACTGAAAACTGACCCTGAACCCTAAAAATACCCCTTTACCCAAAAACTGAAAACTGACCCTGAACCCTAAAAATACCCCTTTACCCAAAAACCCAAAACTGACCCTCAACCCTAAAAATACTCCTTTACCCAAAATTAATTAATATTACAATTAAATTACTTCCCACCCTATTCCCCTATAAACCCACAACCCGCTCCAGTAGTAAAACATATAATTTAGTTAAAAAATACATAAATTATCAATTAATTAATCAATTAAAATAAATCATTGCCAATTAATATTTAATTGCAAAATAAATTAATCATTAAAAAATAATTATTTAACTACAAATAAATTACTTCCCACCCTATTCCCCTAAAAACCCACAACCCGCTCCAGTAGTAAAACATATAATTTAGTTAAAAATATACATAAATTATCAATTAATTAATCAATTAATCAATTAAAATAAATCATTGCCAATTAATATTTAATTGCAAAATAAATTAATCATTAAAAAATAATTATTTAATTACAAATAAATTACTTCCCACCCTATTCCCCTAAAAACCCACAACCCGCTCTGGTAGTAAAACATATAATTTACTTTTATATATTTTTTATTTATAAAAACATATTAAACACATATTATAACAATTAATTTAAATACTTAACTAAAATTTCTAACACATATTAGTAAATCGAAATTACTTACATCGATATATATGCTATCGATATAAGTAATTTCGATATTACTTACCTTAGGGTCGATATTCTTGCCATCGATATTCTGGACATCGATATTCTGTCCCTTCGATATTAGCAACTCGATATAAGTGTAAGTCGAAATTAAAAATTCGATATTTTGACTGTGTACCGGACTGCACATGTAACATGCTGGGCACCCAGTGGGCAGGTTTCAGGTTTAATGCCCCCAGTGCTCCACTCAAAAAAGGTCTTGCCACTTCACTTGTGCTCCTCCTGGGCCATTCTTGTAACACTCTAAGTATCCAGTGGGCAGTTTACAGCTGAGCTGCCCCCTCATGAAAGTCCCCACTGCCTATTTCATACTGTTGAGCAGGGCCATAGCTAACAGTGGTGCAGCAGGGACAGTGGCACCACGGGCCTTAGGTACCCAGTGAGCCCTGTTTATTGTATTTGTCTAGCCGTCCAGCAGTAAGAGGGTTATTTGCCTGGCTTGCAGTTGGGTCCAGGGCATCCTTGTCATGACACTGTTGCTGCCGGGTCTCTCCTATAACAGGCTGAGCTCTTGGCAAGCAGTTTACACCCCTCGTCACTTCTCCAGGAGAGCACCCACCACTCCCTCCTGCAGCTGCTAGCATAAGGATTTGTATTCTGGATATCATCCTAGTAAATCAGCTCTTCGGTGTCAAGTGTTTCTATTTATTAAATAGTAGGTAAAAAGATGAATGATTTGCAGACCCTGACGTTAATCAAATAACAGCCACAATCCTTATCAGGGTGAACCATTAAAGTAACTAAATAAATCTGTGCTTAACTCTCTGTTAGCTTGGTACAAAATCAGGCTTAACTTAAAAGTAATATGTAAAGTATTTATGTAGTAGTCAAACAAGAATTAAGTAAAAACACAATACAAGCATATTCCTAAACCAAGTTAGAAAACAACAACAAGTTGTTACAGATAGAATCATACAAAAATCCAATTAGTAGAACCAGAGTTATGACGCTTTAAAGGTCTGGATACAAATAACACTAAAAGGCATATCGTGCCATCTGTAGATATCTGGTCATGATGGATTGGGACAAAGCCACAAGTTCAGGGAGACAAGGATGGTGCATGTCTCGAATACAGGACTAGGCTTGTTCTGTTGGTCGTTTTGTCTTCTAACTTTGATGTGAAGACGGTGAGATGCAGCTCGGTGTGACTCTGCGACACTCTGCGGTGCACTATGTTGGATGCAAAAAGGCTTTCAGACGGGAGCTGCGTGGCTATGTATCGGGACTGGAGAAGTCTGCAATCAAGAGCTGTGCAGTCCTGCAATGTGAGTTTCTGCATCACTCTGCTGCTGATCCAGAGAGGCCGCATATCAGGAGCTACTTTGTACTGAGAGGCAAGACCCTGAGCCACTCTGTGTTTGATAAGATGAAGCCTTTAGTTAGCAGGGAGAAGTACATTATGACTCCAGTCATATGTCCAGGACCATCAGGAGAGCACATGGAGGTTTTGATTCAGTCCCACAGGGGCCGGAAGAGGAAACCAGGTCAGGTTTAGCGGGTCTGGTCAACTGGACAGCAAAAAAAGCTTCTGGAAGCTTATTGTCTTTCTGTAATTCAAAAAGTAGGTCAGCCAAATGACCCCTGGAGTCACTTCTGGAGTCCTGGGTTCATAATAAAAAGGAAGGGTTAGACCTGACAAAAGGTTTAGGGTGATATTCACAAGGACACAACTTCGAATTATTCCCACCATAATGCAATAAATGTGGAGATAGATTTAACACCCCATTCACAAGCTGGTGCAAACTGCAGACATCGCCAGTATTCCGGCAATAACTGCCTCAAAATGTATCTCCACGGTGGACACCACCAACTAACACTAATGAGATGCAGAGTGGGCGTTCCTGTGCAAAAACAAAAGAAAATATCACAACACCACATTCACAATGAACTGCCATATCTGCGAAGCGAAACAAAAACAGGTGATAAGCTGCGGTAGCAGCAGGGAATTAACACCTGCCTTCTGCTGGTGTTAAGCAGGACGACTACCTGCAGCAAGAAAGGGATCCCAGCCAAGAGCCACGCCTGAATACCCACAGATGCCATGGAGATAATGATCATGTAACGTGGATAAACCTGAGGGCCAAAACACCCCTCGCAACCCCGCCAGTCCTCCCCATACAGACATACAAATACCGTGCACGACACAAGAGCAACAACAAACACACAATGACAAAATAAATGCACACGTGTGGCCAGAAGAACGAGAAACAGTCACACAGCAGTCAAGTAACAACAAAAAACTTTATTGAACACAACACAAAACAGCAATGCGGAAGACTCCTGTTGGGTCTGCCAGGGACAATCTTGATGACAAAGCCTGTAAGAGAAAGCGCAAAATCAGGACGTGTGTCATGCGCACATCAAAGGAGCGAGACACGGAGAAACAGAGAAGGAAAGTGACCCAGAGAGAGAAAGAGAGGGAAGGAAAGGAAAGGAATGGAGAGAGAGAGATAGAGAGAGCGAGGGAAGGTGAAGGGAGAGAGAGAGAGATAGGGAAGGGAGACAGAGTGAGAGAGAATGAAAGAGAGGGAAAGGAGAGAGAGAGAGAGAGTGAGAGAGGGAAGGGAGAGAGTGAGAGAGAGAAGGGAGAGAGAGAGAAAACGCCTCCCCCTGCGCACACAGGCCCCACTGCTCACCTGCTGCCAACGGTGTGTCCATCAGTAGGCACACTGCATGCCCGTGCAAGCTCCAGGCCCCTGTCACGCCACCATGGCATGGTCCACATCATGCGGGTTCGCCCCACGGCCCAGGCATGTCCCACACATGACGCTGAGTCCTGAGTCATCAATGGGGGAGAACACATCAGTGCACACATCATCATCGCAGGCAGCACACCCACTCAGCAATTATTTGTGCCACCAACCCTGTGCAACGCCAGTCAGCACAACTTGGTGGTATGTCCGTGTCAGCCACAAGGCCTCAGGTGCCACTAACCCTGTGCTACGCCAGTCAGAGCCACGTGGTGGTAGGCCCGTGCCGACTGCAAGGCCTCGGGTGCCACTAACCCTGTGCTACGCCAGTCAGCTCAACGTGGTGGTAGGCCTGTGTCGGCAGCAAGGCCTCGGATGCCACCAAGCCT
This sequence comes from Lissotriton vulgaris, assembly GCF_964263255.1. NCBI lineage: Eukaryota > Metazoa > Chordata > Amphibia > Caudata > Salamandridae > Lissotriton > Lissotriton vulgaris. Next base: position 1,994,836,092 of record NC_141689.1, read on the forward strand.
GTGCCCAGCAAATCATGGGCCCTTTATGATTGAGCACTGTGGAGCCTCCGTCAACCAGTCAGCACAGGCGGAGGGAAATGTGACGTTGTCGGCCTCTTATAATTGCGGGGTCATATGGTCTGTGACGCTTGTGCCAGATGGGTGTGGTGTGTGTACAGACCTGCCCTCAGGGAGTGGCCGTGAAATGCTGACAACTAGACCCATGACCTGCACACCACCAGCAAGTACCCCTGCGACAGGTAGCTATGTGGGCCCCCCTCGGAGCGTCAGGGGAGTAGTATGGCCTGGCGTACGCCGGACCAGCGCAGGGCTTGCAACAATGACTCGGGGGCTCTGGGAGTGGTTCAGTCCGTGTCCGGACAAGGAAGTGACTAATGCGTGTGTCCCTGTTGTAGTGTCCACGGCACCCGGGACACAATAGGCAATGTTGCACACGGTGACAGTCGACACCAGCTCCTCCATGTCATCCAGTACGCGTGTGGTGCTGGGCTTCCATCTACAGTCTGCATTGCTGCCATCTGGTTGGCAGTGAGTTTCTCCTTGGTCTTTTGCTTGATGTCAATCTATTGCCTCTTGGTCTCGTCCATTGACCTCCTGTGCTCTCTGACAGCATTCACCTTGTCCACAATGTTCCGCCATGTCCCATTTTTTGTTCCCAATGACATGTTAGAGGTGATTAACAGTTGTTGATGGTGTTCCATCTCCTCCGTAATCAGGATCCTGTTTTCCTGCAGACTGAACTTTGACTTCCTGTTCTTCCTCTCCTTACCCTCCCTGTCCCCAAGGTCCCGGGCTGGTCGTCCGGGATGCTTGTGGGGTTGCGCTCCTCCTCTGTGCCTGCTCCGGCTGCCCCCATAGTGCTTGGGTGTTGGTCAGTTTGTGTTTGGGTGTTTTTTCTACTTTTATAGTGATTTTTCCCACCTGCCATGTGTGTATTTCAGGCCAGGTACTGCTTATCACTGATTTCCTCATCTTGCTTTGGCCCATCACATGTTTTTCCGCGTTGAGGTTTGTGTTTTTATCGCCATTGAGGTGGTTGTATCGGGAGCATTGGATGCGATTTCGGCAGAGTACCACATGCTACCGCCTTGTTGTGAATTCCAGGTTAACACAGGGTTATTTTCCCATGATCAGCTGCAATGTGTAAAGGTGTGTTCACTTTTTTTGGTGACGTTTAGCACAAGTTCTTGTGAATAGACCCCTCAGTTTGCAAAAAGACGCCCAGCCATATGCAAATCAGTCTTGGCCCTGTTCCCCATGTGAACAGTCCAGCCTGAACTGCCAGACAAGGCACTCCCTGGAATAGAAACAAGCATCCTAAGACCGGTTTCAGAGTGTCACCCCATATCAGCCAGAATAGCTTGACTACAGTGGCATGACGAGCACGGTACCCATGTCAGGGTATAACCATCCTACTTAGGGTTACACATTCAAAAAGAGCAATTCATGGAAGGAATACTGAATAATGTGAAACATTCACCCCCAATACAGAGATCTGGGCCTAAATCCCTATTTTGTTAGTTCAACATGCCATTTCAGTTTGGACCCAGCCATATGCAAATCAGTCTTGACCCTGCTCCTAATGGGAACAGTTCAGCCTGAATTGCCATGCCAGGTCCTCTCCGGACTGGGAACAAGCATCCTAGGACCAGTTTTGGAGTGTCACCCCTCATCAGCCAGCATAGCTTGACTTAATTGGCATGGCGAGCACAGGATGCACGTCTGGGCATACCTGTCCTACCTAGGGCGACAAATGCAAAAAGAGCAATTGATGGACGGAATACTAAATCATTTCAAACATACATTCACTCCCACTACAGAGATCTGGACCTAAACCCATCATTTATTTGCTCACCATGCCATTCTAGTTTAGAGCAAGCCATATGCAAATCACTCTTGACCTCTCATTGCAACATGCAGTCTTCCTGGAACACCTGCTGCGTAACACATCCTCGACACAGGACTTTGCATTGCGAGTCCCTATTTGACAGGTATCTTTGACAGCAATGCAATACTACGCATCTTCTTCTTCTGAACCGCCGTTCGCTTGTCTCTTCATTGTGAACTTTGCCTCCCAAGCCCCTCATCAATGGCATCCTCGACGACATTGCAGGCTGCTGCATCACTCAGTGATGCTTCCTCAGCGAGGAATCCAGCATACTCCGTGTTAGAAATGGGGGTTTCTAATTGGCAGAGGTCGGTATCATTGTCCCAATAGGGACCGTTGCTTCTAGTCAGGGTGAGGGGGATACACGCTTTAGATAACATCCCTGGTTAGCTTGGCAGTCTTATACCAAAGGCAATGTGTAAAGTATTTTTACTCAAAACACACAGTAATACACTGATAACACCACAAATGGACACCACACATGTTTAGAAAAATAAAATATTGAGTCTGGACTGTAGGCGATAGTGATGCGTCGATTCCAAGATGGTTTTGTCCGCGGGCAATGCATCAGGGAAATTTTGCCGCACAGGTGCGATGTATGGAAATCTGGAATGTATTGTGATCGATATGGCGGTGGCAAGCGCCCTGCATCGGTTTCTACAGCCGCGATCCCATTAGGCGTCAGTTCTTGCAGCAGTGACCGGCACTACGACATCTCTGCATTAGTGCATGCATTGTATGGAGATTTTTCTCGCACGTTGGTGCTGCATCGGGAAAAACAGCCGCAATGAGTGTGATGCTTCGATTTTCTCAGTTCTTCAGGTTTCTTCCAGCTTCCAACAGCAGGAAGAACATGCAGAGTCTCAGAACAGGAACAGGCACATCCTGGCAGGTCAGAACTCTCAGCAGCAGAGTTCAAGGGAGCAGGGTGTGAAGGTGTGTCCAGGAGACTTCAGTACTGGAAGCCAGCACACACAGGCCCTTGGAGATTCTTCTTCAAGCAGGTTCACAGCAAAGTTCAAGTCTATTGTCCTTTCCTTGACATAAACAGCAACTGCAGGCCAATCCCACACAACACACAGCACAGGGGCAGTAATCTCCCTCACAGCTCTTCAGCTCTTCTCCTTGGCAAAGGTTCCTTTTGAGTCCAGAAGTGATCTAAAGTTCTGGGGTTTACCATCCGCTACTTATACCCCATTTTGTATTTGTTCTTCTGTGTGCAAGGGTCTCTGAGCCCAATCAAAACCAGCTCTAGCCTCACTGGTTCAGTATGACCACAGGGGTGGAGACATCATTGTTCATGTGAGACAGGCCATATTTAGGTGCAAGGAAAACTCCTCCCACAATTCTAAATGCAGCCTAGGTCTATTCAACTCAGTGCTGAGTCATCCAGTAAGGGCCAGGCATACCTCAACCCCCCCCCCCAGTGCTGTCTGCAGTGAATGCTCATCCCCAGCACCTTTCATTTCAATTTCAAGACAGTCAATCCACAAACAGGCAGTGGCACACAGAATGGTTACACAAGGATCTGTCTACTTTCTAAAGGTGGTATTTTCAAACACACATATTTACTAAAAGATGTGCTATTAAATTCTGGGTTTAGAGCCTAAACTTTACTCTTCCATCTTTTCCCCATGGGAAGTTATACCTGTAAGATGTTACAAAGTATATCCCATGATATCCTACGGAACAGATAGCCTTACAATAGTGAAAAACACAATTTGAAATGTTTCTCTATTTGGACATGTCACACGCACCAGTAAATGGCCTGCCTTTCACATACACCGCACCCTGTACATTGGGGTAACTTGTGTGTACCTGAGTCGTGCCTTATTGTAAGAAAAGGGAAGGCTAGGGCCTGGCAAGTGGGTGCACTTAGGATGTAAAAACTACCAAAACTGTCAGAGAACGCTACGCACTGTGCATGTGTAGTCCGACTGGACTCTATAAATCAAATCAAAACAAGTTATTCAATAAATCATACGCATTCAGCAGTTTTTTATCCAGGGATAAATCTGTTATTCATTTATGTGTATATCCTCATATCGGTGCATTTGCCAGGTCGACATGGCAGTACGAAACTGCACGCAGACACTGCAGTGGCAGGTCTGCGATACATTTACATGCTACTCATGTGGATGGCACAATCAGTGCTGGAGGCCCACTAATAGCATTTGATTTCCAGGCCCTGGGCTAACACAGTGCACTGTACCAGGGACATATATGTAAAGAAGTTAGTGCCTTGAGACTCTCGCGGATGAGTAGCTGATCTCTACCAACCCTGATTGATTGATTGAAATAGCCAATCATGGAAACACCAATCCATAAACACAATTTACCCAGACAGCAAATGCACTTTAGCACTGATCAGTAGTGGTAAAGTGCCCAGAGTCTTATAGCCAACAAAGACAGGATCAAAAACAGGAGGCCAAAAAGCAAAAATGTCTGGGGGTGACCCCGCAGAAAAGGCCAAGTCAAACACAACCCCCTCCCAGCCTAAACTTAGGGGGAGACTAAATAATCCCTTGATGGATGTCCGTGCTTGGGGTAATAGAACATAGACCTGGCCCACAACAGCGGAGCACGTTCTGGCTCTATGCCTTCCTGAACCCATTTGGATTCCTCTGTCCATACTCTCAGGGCCCACTAGCTAACCCATAGGGCACCCTTCTCCTTGCCTGCAGACCCCATCTGTGCAGCATCTATGCCTACCTTGACCACAAATGTGTCCCAGCAGGCAGACAGTACCCACATTGCCAACACAGGGGTGTGGCACAGTCCACCCACAGGGTGCGACTCATGTCCCCCTCCAGGGACAACTCTTTCCACCAGGACAGCCAGACATAGTGGCCTCTGACAGCTGTCAGTGACGAGAGCCTGGCCTCATGCCTCTCAAATCTCTCTAACCTCTGTGGTGTGAGAGTGTTGGGGGCAGTACCCTCTGGTTCTTGGATCCCTTTGTCCACTCTCCCTCCTGTCAAGTCAGGGATGGCATCCTGACACTGACCCATCAGGCTAGGGTCTGTACCCTGCAGCTGGACAGGAGCCTGGTGTGGGCTCTCCCACACCCTGACCTCCTGCCTGGGTCTCTGCACCCTCCCACCTGGAGCAGTACCCCCAGACTCCAAAATTGTCAGGGAATCTGTGGCAGGTGTCCCACACAATTCTCCTACCAGTTCATGGGTGTTGTCCTGCAACTGGTACACCACCTTAGGGTATGTACCCTTCGGCTGGACAGGGGTCGGTGAGGCTACCCTCTCTCTGCCCCTCTTCTGGGGCTCTGCACCCTTCCATCTGGAGCTGCACTCCCACAAGAAAAAATGGTAGGGGCACTGCTAGCATTCACCAATTCCTTCAGATCGGGGGGGAGCACCCTGAACCTGGTTCCCCAACCCAGGTGCTGTATCTAGGCTGCACCTATGCCTGGCAGCCCAGGACATCAAGGGGAGTACACCAATCCCCCTTAAAGGAAACACACTCCTCATGAGTTGTGCAAGAGTCTGCCTAGCACAAGTCTCCATCCTCCTGTCCACCTGGCATAGCATGAAGACCCCCAGTCCAGAAGTGACCTCACCAGGATCAGTCCAGGGGTGCTCTGAACTCAGGGCTGGCAACCCTGAATCCACTAGTCCTTCCACTGGGGACTGTCTCCCACTTTCTCTGGACTCAAGCACCTTCCCAACTGAAGCGGTGCCGGACACCAGAACTGGTGCAATGCTTATTACAGCATTCACCCCAGCTCAACTGACACCTTGGAATCCCCTTAGGCAATGGCTGCCCAGTACAGACTAGGCCCCCTCCTGGTGTTCACCCACGGAACCAACCAGGCTCTGGGACTGGGATTTGGGCAACTTGGGACTTAGCCCACTCCCACCCCCTCTCCTTAGAGACAGGACATGGGACCCCTCGCCTATCCCACTACACTGGAACCTATCTGGTTGACTACCAACCTCCCCTACATCACACGGTTGGAAAACACCTGAGCCACCTCCTTCAGGATCACTCCCAAAAGTATCTTCAGACCCTCTGGAATCCACCAAATGGTCAGCCTCCAAAGCAAGCTCCCTGGGGTCAGATAACTCACACTCAACCGGGTGTTGGAATAGTTTTGAAAAACAGGAACTTACAATATTCTCTCTGGCAATTGAATCACGCAGCCAAACACAAGCGCTAGCCAAGCTACTTTTTGCCTCACCATTCAGTGCCGTACACAAGCACCTCCCATCACCCCCTCCAGAGACTGGAAAAACAGTATCTGCCTGTTTCTATCACTCAACCCACACTCTTCTGGGCAGTCTCCATACTTGCACACCATGGCTTCTAGCATGGAGGTACCCCTCTCCATGCACCTCTCATCTAGAGTCAGTTAGAGTGTCCCTACAACCACTAGAAATATGACCCCCTGTGCCTTGTGCCTATTCCCAATTCACCTCAGGGACACTGCACACCACTGGAGGTTTCTCACAAACCTGAATCCCCTAGTGTATGTCAACACCCTCCTTCAAGTCAGGTGCCACATCTCTGGATGTTTGTACTTTTTCCCTCAACACTAAATACCATCTTTTTGCTGCCATCATCTGAGCTGGTCTCCGCTCTCCTGGATGTCACCTCCAACTCAGGAAAGCTCACTTCCTGTTGTACACACTTTTTCTTTTTCTTGGCTAAGACACTCATGTCCTCAAGCCTCTCGAGCTCCACATCAAGATCTCTCATTCTCAGTTCATGTGCCAAGATCAATTTCTTTTTTTCCAATGCACAAGCATTCTTGCCCTCCTCTGCCTTTAGTCTCATGACCTTCAATTCATGCTTCCTAGCCCTTTGCCTTTCCTCCATTTCCTTTGGAGCCAAATTCCTGGAAGAATGATTGGTGCAATTCACAGAGGATGCTCTCCCAACAAGGAAATCCTGCGACCTGAAGCTGCCCTCTAGCACATCCCCTTCCCCAATCTGCATCATCTGACTCCCCAGCTTCTCTGGCTTCCCACCAGGCCCCTAAGCCCTTCTGTAGCTTGTCTTTCCCAGAGTTGCTCCTCATGGACACCAAAACCTCTTTCAGAACTGCTTGAGTTGATCTACTTTGTAACTACTTAACATTTCAATTCTGCAGCCTCACTTGATGGTTTACCATTAAGAGGCATGGTGTGTGGATACCTCAAGGCTCAGATCAAAAATAGAACCAACAACTTGTATGTGATTGCATAGTGGTCTTCAGTAGACTAGGTATGTACACTAATCACTGTGGGTCAAGTACAAATACTAGTGCAAATCCTCACCGCTGGGAACCAATGTTAGGTATGGGGGTCTCTAGTTGACAGAGGTAGGAACCTTTGTCCAAATAAGGGCCCTTGCTTGTAGTCTGAGTAAGGGGGATACACACTTTCGATAACCCCTTCTCACCCCGGAGTATCCCGACACGAGCAGACAGGCTTAACCCAAAGGCGATGTGTAAAGTATTTGTACTCAAAACACACAGTAATACAATGATACCACCACAAATGGACACCATACTAGTTTAGAAACATAAAGTATCTTTATTTAAACTCAACCAGACCAAAACAAGTACATTCCAACATATATGTAATAAGAATGAGACATTTCAAAGATTTCAAGCAACTGGGTCCAAAGAAAACTATGGGTGAGTGATTCTACACAAAGTACTTGTAAATGTGTCAAAATTCACCAGGCCAAATATCCGCAGAGAAGGGAAGCATCAAGAAACAAAAAGATGCGTCAGTTCCAGAGACCTTGGGGAAGTGATGCAACATTTCTGCTGCACGCAGGAGAAGTGATGCATCGAATCCAGACTGTAGGGGGGAGAGATGCGCCTACTCCAAGACGGTTCTGGTCCACGGGTGAGGCATCGGGAAAACTTGCTTCACTGGTGCGATGCGTGGAAATCTGTGATGCGTCGGCGATCGGTGCGGTAGGGGCATGCAATGCTGCGTCGGTTTCTTCAGCCATTATCCCACGAGTCATCCGTTCTTGCAGCCATGACCAGCACTGCGTCATCTCTGCAGTCGTGGTGGGTGTAGATTCTAATCATACGGCGGTACTGCATCAGGAAAAACAGCAGCAAGAAGGGCGATATGTCAATTTTCTCAGTTTTTTAGTTTTCTTCCAGCTCTAAATAGCAGGAACTACCTCCAGAACTAGACCAGGCACCTCCTGAAAGGTCAGAACTCTCAGCAGCAGGGAGCTGGGGGCTGGGGGTGAAGTCTTTGTGTCCCTGAGACTTCAGAACGGGTGGCCAGTACACACAGGCCCTTGGAGATTCTTCAAGCAGGTTCACAGCAAAGTCTTTTCCTTGGCAGCTTCAACTGCAGACCAACCCCACATAGCATATAGCAAAGGAGAAGTGCTCCTCTTCACAGCTCTTCAGCTCTTCTCCTTGGCAAAGGTTCTTCTTGAGTCAAAAAGTGATCTACATTTCTGGGGTTTAAGGTCCACTGCTTATACCCCATTTTGTTTATGTTCTTCTTTGTGCAAGGGTCCCTGAGCCCAGTACAAACCAGTTCTGTTCTCACTCATGTGCTATATGCCCACAGGGGTGGACACAACATTGTTAAAGGGAGACAGGCCCTATTCAGGTGCAAAGAAAACTCCTCTGAGTACTCTAAATGCAGCCAAGATCTATTCAGCTCCACTCATCCAGGAAGGGCCAGGCCCACCTCCACTCCCCTCCCCTGTGGCTGTCTATAGTGAGTGCACATCCCCAGCCCCTGTCACTCAAACACCAGACAGTCAATCTACATATATGCAGAGGCACTCAGAATGGTTCAAAAGGAAAATGCCTACTTTCTAAAAGTCAAAATACAACACAAACACCTGGCTCCGTACAAACCTACACTCCTACTATTTATGGAGTACCGGGCAGACTATTTTTTTTATCTGTCCCAATACAATTTTTATTAAATAGTCTTTAAACTGATCAAAAACAATTTTTTCAATAGACTGAAAAAGCAACACATATCTCTCAAATTGACACAGAAATCATCACATATGATTAACACAATTCACAGTCAAATTCAAATTGAACATACATCAAAAGTAGGAATTATTTGAAACAAATTGCAACAAACGACAAAATCACTGAATGAAAACAAACATGAAACAAATACAAAAAACATTTACAGCTTGCCTCATCTATGAAACACACAAAAGTATTTATGAGAAGTGTCCAATTATATGGACTAAGATTGTTATTTCAGCAAGAATATCACAAAAGTGTTAGAAATAATGAATTAATCTTTAATACATCCAACACTAAACGCATTTAGATTTAACTAAATCCCTCTCGAAATGCCACAAATTTCAAGACCCAGGCTTGGTAGTACTGGGCTCTGGTCAAGGCTTCAAACAAACGATCGGGATATTCTAAAACAGCATCAACCCCAAACTACCTTTCTCTCTCATATATATTGCTGATTTATTGTGTACCTGTTTCTTGGAGTAAGAGCAGCCGCTCCAGTTTGTTGATTCTATATATCAATGTAGTCATTCTACAGTAGCTTTAAAGCGCCAGATACACACTTTTTAACTGTGTGTAATTCTGCAAGAGTAGATCATTCATAAAATTTAAACTTCCACTCTATTCTCTTCTTGCCTCTAAATCTTTGGATGCCGGTAAAAAGAATTTCTTTAAATGTACCTTGCACAAAGGCTGCAGAGCATGGACAGGAACTATTCAAAAGGGAACTTGCAAATCTACAAAAAGGGGAATGGATGTTGTATTCACTAAAAGAAATGTTTACTAACAGGCTGCACTGTACGATTTAAAATCAGTTGTCATGTAGACTTACTATACGTGAGTTCATCCGATAACGGGCTCTGCAAAAGGCAGGCTTTTCTTCTACTCTAAAGCGAGCAAGCTCGCATTCACTGGAAATATTTCTATAAAGCAAGGGGGAACGCGTAAGGCTTGCCATCATATATTAAATTAATATTCATGGATTCGCATGTAATCAAGGAATCTGAAACGTCATCTTCAGTGACTTCTAGTGATTCAGATTCAAGAGCAGGTACCTCACGCAAGCAGGTTTCTTTTTTAGACAAAGGCGAACCAAAGCAGAGAGGAAGATTTAAACCCCAGCCTTGGGATATGAGAACTCAAAAACAATATTACAAGTCATGAAACCCACTAGCATTATTAACTTGTCACAGAGACAATTATCAAAAGAGGAAGCATCAATACTAGAATTGGGTTTAAAATGTGTCCCCAATAGATTCAATGATTTCACTAAAATTAAGCTGGAGGCACTACAATTTTGCCGTACAATTAGTTTCAAAGCATTCTTTAATGGAAAGGATATACCAACACCAAACAGGTGTCTGGTCTTTCCAACAAATCAAAATATGTCCCATTTTTACAGGCAGTACCAAAAGAAATTTTTGCTTATGAACAAGCAGTGTTATCAGGTATCAGCCGGAAACAAAAAAAGTTTTCCTAAAGCGCAACATCACGAATCAGAAGCAAATGGCAATCGAGACTTTGAAACAAGATACATCTGTAGTAATAAATCAAGCCGATAACGCAGATCCAACTAGGTCATTCAATAAATCATTTTTGGAACATTAAAAACAGGTTTTGACGGTGGGTTCTTGGGTCCTAAACAATTTGATTATTTGTCTCAAAAGTTCCCAAGGATCCCAGTATTGTACTTCTTACCTAAAGTACATAAGAGGTTAGAAAATTCCCCGGGAAGGCTAATAGTCTCGGGCAGTGACTCATTATTAGAGCCAATTTCCAAGTACTTAGATTTTTTCCTTAAACCTTTTTTGACCGAAGTACCCTCCTATGTGCGGGATACTGCTAATTTTATAAACAAAATCGAAGGGCATGAGTTTGATGAGTTGACCCAATGGATGGTCTTGTTTGACATCCCCTCATTATATACGCGGATACCCCAGGACGTAGCACTCAAAGTGATCGAGGCATCCCTGGAAGAAAGACCACGTCCCCATAGGGTACCTTCACAATTCATTCTTCAACTAGCGGAGGTTGCCTTAAAGAAATACTCTTTTAAATTTGATGACTCCTTTTTCATTCAAATTAAGGGTTCAGCTATGAGCTGTCCATTTGCTCCCGAAATGGCATTTTTGTTTATGGGGAAATATGAGAAAAGGTTTGTTTTCAACAATAATCCGTTCAAGGATTACATAGCACAATGGCTGCGCTATATAGATGACAAATAGTGTCTGTGGAATGGCTCTAAGGAAGAGTTGGAAAGTTTCCATGGTTGACTTAAAACTCACAACCAAGATATCAAATTTACATTGACTATGAGTAGAACTAGGTTGACGTTTCTGGATATTGATGTAGTACCAACTGATAAAAAGTTGACAACCACTCTGCATAGAAAGGCTACTGACAAAAATACTATTCTTCACCATACAAGTGCTCATCCTTGGAGTTTGAGGGAAAATCTCTCATACTGTGAACTGTTGCGAATACGTCACAATTGTTCATCAAAATTGGACTACCAGCATAATACGGCAGTCTTTAAAGAACATATGATCCTTCGGGGATATCCTAAAAAGCTTTTGAAGCATGCAATAAAAATGCAGTGGTACACCCACGTGAGGACCTCTTACAAAAGAAGGAGAAACCTCCATTAAAACGCATGATTTGTGCAACCACGTTTGGTCCAGATTCGAATAGGTTTAGGCAAGTCATATTAAAAACTTGGCATTTGCTTGAAAAATTGGAATGTGGTTTTCCAACACCTCTGTTCACCATGGGAATAAATCGAAGCATTGGGCAGCAACTAGAACAGGCAGACATTTTCCCTATTCAAAACAAAAAGTCCTTAAGATCACAATGGCATTTAAAACCTATTGAGGACACTGAATTTTTCCATAATGGCATCAAATCGTGACATTCAAAGTGCAGCCCGTTGGTAAACATTTCTTTTAATGAATGCAACATCCTTTCCCCTTTTTTTAGATTTGCGAGTTCCCTTTTGAATAGTTCCTGTCAATGCTCTGCAGTCTTTGTACAAGGTACTTTAAAGAAATTCTTTTTACCGGCATACAAATGTTTAGAGCCAAATAGAGAACAGAGTAGAAGATTACATTTTATGAATGATCTTCTCTTGCAGAATTACACACAGTTAAAAGTGTGCACGTGGCACTTCAAAGCTACGGTAGAACGAGTCCATTGACATACAGAATCAACGAACTGGAGCGGCTGCTCCTACTCCAAGAATCAGGTACACAATAAATCAACGATATATATGAGAGAAAGGTAGTTTGGGGTTGATGCTGTTGTTTCATCACGTTTTTCATTTTTTGTTGTTTTAGAATATCCCGATCATTTGTTTGAAGCCCTGACGAGAGCCTCAGTACTACCAAGCCTGGGTCTTGAAACACGGTGGCATTTCGAGAGGCATTTAGTTAAATCTAAATGCTTTTAGTGTTGGATGTATTAAAGATTAATTCATTTTTTCTAACACTTTTGTGATATTCTTTTTCAAATCTTAATTAGGGCATCAGAAATAGATATACAATATCACATAACCTCCTTTGTAAAAAAAAACAATATGAAACTGCATCCGAAACCCAATTTTTACATTATTTACACCTCCCTCCCCCCACCCCGGTGGATCCCCTCAGAAAAAGGAGAAAACATAGTAATACAAAAAGAAGCCCAAAAAAAAATAATATTACAAAAAGAAGGGGAACATGCTACCAATCATACTAAGGGGTCATCCCGATTTAGCCATTTAGTTAAAGATCCCCAGATCTTGTCTCCTTTCACCCTAGCGCTCTTTCCCCCTCTCCTAAACACGGAAATTTCCCAATGATACACAGATAATAATTTGATAAACCAAACATGTATTGACGGGGGAATCGGATCAAGCCAGACCGTGGCTAGACAACACAGCCATTGCTACAAAAACCATTTTATGATCCGCTTCCTCCATATCTTGGTTGGAAATCCCTAACATGATAACCTGAGGGATCAATTAAACTGAGTATCCCAGAATGCGTTCTAACCGCTGTTCAGCTATCAATTGAAGCAAACTAGAACAGGTGGCAAACATATGTGTGCTATCTGCAGCAAGCAATCCACAGTGAGTACAATTTATCTGATATGAGCTGGAGTTATGTATAAGTTGCAACAGGTCTTAAAGAATTGTACGTGCAAGTTTGCAGAAATACATGTCATTTGATTATACAGAAGGGAGTCTTCACACTCTCCCTGCCCTGCTTGCAAAATCGTTTGCCACCTATCAAAATGCTTAGCTGAATCGTCACCTCTCTTCTCATTTATCAGTTTGTATAATGAAGATGTTGTGGATTTACCCCCATTAATAAAATCAAGTAACGGGATGCGCACCCAAGTAACAGATCTTTTACAGAGGAAGTCCCTGATCTGTAAATATTTTAAAAAATACTTGTTCTCAATCCCATATGTCTCTCTGTTAGCCTCAAAGGCCATTATTCCAGCGTCAGATATAGGATCCCCGATACACTGAACCCCTTTATCCGTCCAAAGAATGCATCTCAAAATATTTCTGGAAGTAATGTATTCCTTACGATGGGGGAATATATATGAACCCACCCGATTCCAAACATTTTCCTAACAGCGGTCCAGACCTTATAGGCACTTCACAGAAGTTTGAATTTGACCATTTTGAAATAAGCAAAATCTATATGGCGCAAAAGAAGTTCCCTAGCCTCTACCCCATAAATTAAATGATAGATCGATATGTCCAAACTGCCCAGAGTTTCCCCGTTTAATAATTCCCCTATCTGTTTCAGGGTAATCGCCCAGTAATAGATTTCAAAATTAGGAACAGACTACCCTCCCCTATATCTAGGCAGAGTCATGAGTCTAAGAGCCCTTCTTGGACGTTGTCCAGCCCATAAAAACCAAGTGACAAGCTGATCCAATTTTTGGAGCCACAATTTGTTTATCAACAAGGGAATTGCTCTGAAACAATATAGAATTTTGGGAAGAAATAACATTTTGACAACATTGCATCCGCCGATTAATGTTAAGTGTAAATTATTCATTCTGCGGGTATCAATGTTAATTTTTTGTAAAAGTGGTTTCAAATTGATCGCAACAACTTCTTCGGATTTAGAGCTAATTTCTATGCCTAAATATCTAGCGCTTGCTACTATCTGCCGATCAGCTAACATAACATTCTCATTGCAAACTATTTGAGTTTTTCCCTCATTTAAGTGATAACCAGAAATCTTGCCATACTGTGAGGTTAAAATATTGATTCCAGCCAAAGCCACCTGTGGAGTACAAGTCAGAATGGCTAAGTCATCCACGTAACCCAAAATGTTACCATCTCCCCCTTTAGCATGAATAGGTTGGATTACTTGATCACCCTGGATCTTCCTAATTAGGGGGTGAATGCAGATGGCAAATAGCAAGGGGGAGCACGGACAACCTTGCCTTGTTCCAGGCGTTATATTGATTATTCCTGACTGATCTCCAATCACAGTAACCTTGGCTATTGGGTCCTTATACATACTCTGAATGGCTCTAATACATTTTTCGCCTATACCATAATACTTCAAAGCAGCCCATAAAAAAGGCCAGGAGACCCTATTGAATGCCTTTTCCGCATCCAGCTGAATAAGGGCCATAGGTTCTCCTGTAACCTTGGTGTAATCGAACAGTGTAATTGACCGACGGATGTGGTCCATAGTTTCCCGCCCAGGTACGAAACCATGATCTTAGAATTTATTTTTATCACTATTAATCAAGTTGATAGGCCGATATGAATCTGGATCATTTGCCACCTTACCTTTTTTTTAAAACGTAACTATCTTTGCTGTCTGCCACGCCTCTGGAGGTGTATCTCCGCTCTGAACTACACTGAACATCTCGAACATTATCGGCACAAGATGAACTTGAAAGATCTTATAGAATTCCCCTGGCAAAAAATCTGGCCCTACCGCTTTCCCTAATGGAAGAGAATTCACCCAGATTAATTGGGTCATCGAGCAAGTCCTGATCTGGAATGGATCCAGTTATATTTCGTTGAGATACCTTTGAATTTCAGCCTGTAACTCACCATTATCCCTTATATCCTCTGAATAAAGCTTTTGGTAAAATTTCTGGAAGGTCAAATGATTTGCCCCTTCATCAGTAACCAGACCAAGAGCCGGATCCACAATACTAGCGATCCGTGCTGCTGCCACTTTTTCCTTGGTCCGTACCGCTAACATATGGCCCACCCTTTCATTAGTTTCATATAACTTGGATCGCCAAGCTAAGTATTTACTCGCAGATTTTGCTTGAGATTTTTCCGTTATGGCGGATTTTGCTATTGAGATCCTAGTTTGTGCTATTTCGACCTCCTCTCCCACCGATAATTCCTTAACAAGATTAATCTCAGCATCTCCCAATACTTTATACAGCTCCAAAATCTTCTCCTTCTCTTTTTTTCTGAGTCTCCCACCCATACTGTGTGGTCTCCCCCCCTAATCCCTGCCTTAAGGGTATCCCAAACATTTTGTATGCTTGTACTACCTATATTCTCCTTTACAAATCTAGTTATCCACATCTCCATATACTCTGGATATGAATTATCCCTTAACAAACCCCTATTAAAAGTCCAGTTGTCCTGTTGTTTCTTGCATTTGATATTTACATCCAAAACAAGCGGATTATGATCAGACATTACTCTGGGGCATTTAATTATTTTAGCACCCTGTGTCAAACATTGAGAAATAAAGAAATAATCTAATCTAGAATGCATTCTATGTGGAGCAGAAAAATAAGTTAACGCAGGGTAATTGCTCATTGCTTGTGCCCACATATCAACAAGCTCATGCAACTCCTTCAGTTGGACAAGAGACTTATAAACTTTCAGTTTCCACCCTTGATACCCTAATTCTTGTGATTAGCAACTGCACTATCGAGATTAATATTAAAATCGCCACATAATATAATCGGGGATGGCCAACCCACCAGCTCTAAACTTAACCAATTATACATTTCAGGGTCATCCAAAACTGGCCCATAAATAGAACAAAGTGTGAACATATTATCATGAATAGAACATTGTACAATAACCCACCTGCCGTACTTTTCGGCAGAAGAACGAACTATATTAGGGAACCCCCTACGTACAAATATGGCTACACCTTTCATCTTAACCGCCTGTTTTGTCCAAGGAATTAATTGAAACCCCTCAAGTTCCAAAAATGTATTATGTGTTTCTTGAAGGTAGATGATATCTGCCTTCAAGATTCAAACATCTTCTCTTACCCTGCGCCTTTTAACCGGATCATTCAGGCCACAGATATTGATAGACGCTACCCTAACACACCCCATTTTTTGTGACAGATGATTCTAAAAGTATTCGGGAAAGAAACCCCATCAGAACTGCTTCCATACCACAAAATATACAGCCTTTGATGCATACAACCCCCTTTCCCTAGATTGGATCTACCACCCTCATCAACACCCTTCACTACGGCAAAAAAGGTCCTCAGACCCTTGCAATGCCTCCCGCGTTCCTGAGTGCACCCACTGTCATGCCCTGACCCCTAAAAAAAAGAAAACCCAAGGAGAAAAAAGCCCAGCTCCATTAGAGTTAGCAAACAAGTCAGGAGTGGAAAGATCACCCTTTTTCCAGATCATAATTTTCATATATCCATACAATATCACCCTTCTCCCCTAGGAAACCCAATAAAAAGACAGAGAAAAATACGAGCCCAAAATGCAAACCCTTAGTTATAAAGTAGAGTCTCTCATCCACCAGTCAGTTCCTTTAGGTAGCTTTCAGCTTGGATCTCAGAGGTAAATACACGAACCCTCCCTTTCTAAATAACTTTCAGCCGGGCAGGATTCATCAAGTACACTACGCATCCGCTTTTCTGGAAGGGGCTAATCAGCTGGTGTAACCGCCATCTTCTCTCCACTGTTGTGTGGTAGAAATCTGGCCGCACAAAAAAAGTCTGCCCCTCAGCTGATTTCTTCGAATCAGGCCTTGCCTTCTCGAATACCGCCTGCCGTTACAAAAAATCCCCCCAAAAATTAAAATTGCACAGGGCTTTGTGTTTAGGCCAGGATTACTTTTCGCCATTAGGGGGAATGTGTGGATCTCAGTTTCCCAATTCCAGTGCGACAATTCTGGAAAGGTTGATTGAAAAAGTTTCAACACGAATCGACGTACATCATCCCCCTCAACTTTTTCTTCGATGTCTAATAAGCGCAAGTTATTTCTCCGCTGTCTATTTTCGGATTCTTCTAATTTCCACATAATGTCCACTAATCTTGCATCATTTGCCTTTGTCTTTAGCTCAGTGCTTTCAAGACCAGCCTCCAGACCTACTACATGTTCCTCTAGAGCAGTGGTTCTGGTACCACCGCTGAGCAAGCTTTTGTTGTTTTGCTTATAGTCCCCTGGATCTTCGTCATCGCCAGTTGTGCTCTTTTGTGCTCCAGGCAGGCCTCTACTTGCATGGCTTTAAGTGTAGCATAGATCAAGCTAATTGAGGGGAGTGGTTCGGGCTTACTACCAGGAGCCCTTTGATCTTCCTCTTGAAATCCAGACCCTGCCCACCCCCATTGCTGCCAGACTTGTAGAGACATAGTCCCACTGACGATGGTCACTGGCCTCTGATTGAAAGCTTTCCCGCCGAAAGCCACCAAAGCTTTTCATCCTAGATCTGCAAGAACGATGAGTAGCCCTTCTTAAGGTATCTGCGGTTGTTGGGGGGCTGTATCTATCCTCTCCGGACACTTAATCAGTATTATCGGGATTGCTGGTATTATTGAGGTCCGACTCCTCCTCTAGCGAAAAAAACTCCTCACCATCTGGGGTGCCTGGCACTACATTCCCCAGTACCTGAGGCTCCCCGGCAGCATCATTGGGAAAGAGAGTGGCAACAGCATCTGTCTCCCCTTCTTGTACTTCACTATTCGATGTTCCTTCACCCATCCCTGCTGCAACGCTGGGAGCCGTAAGGGGATTATTTAACTCACGAGTCTCTATAGTGCTAGAAGATTCCTGAGAGACAGTCTTGTTCAAAACCCCTACCTTGCTACCAGTATTGTTGCCAATTTGGTTAATAACATTAACCAGGTTTACGGGAGTATTGTTTAACATGGCAGAAGATTTCTCCAGCAGCGACTTGCTCTGTTTGCCGCTTACCGGAAAACATTCCAGGGACCGTTGGCGTCCTCCCTCTCCCGGCGCTGTCAGGCTGATGCCGCACACTCCCCCGTATACCATTCTTGCTCCCCGCCTTCTTGCCACTCTCCTGAGCGGGAGGGCGGGTTGTTTCAGGCAATTTCTTAGGAATCGCCGCCGCCACCGCTGAGCCGAGCCCAGCCACCTTCGGATTTGGTTTCTTCGCGGCGGCATGCTGCTCCTTCCGCTCTCGATCAGCAGTGCTCTCCGGGCAGACCACGCACGCCACGTAATCACCAAGTCCGGAGGTAAGACCGGCTTCTCAGGGCAGATAGACCGTGCTTCACTGGTCGCAGCCACAGTTTGTATTGCACAAAAGACGAAATCATCCGGTTCCGTTTTCGTATTTCCCCTCAGTTTCAATCACTATTCAGCGGGGCATTAATCTCCGAAAATCACATCAAAAGGCACAGCGGCCAGAGAGTGACACTCGCTCAGGTCACGCAACCGCCATCTTGTCTCTCCCACTTTTGTGATATTTTTGCTGAAATAACAAGTTTAGTCCATATAATTGGACACTTCTCATAAAATCTTTTGTGTGTTTCATAGATGATGCAAGCTGTAAATGTTTTTGTATTTGTTTCATGTTTGTTTTCATTCAGTGATTTTGTCGTTTGTTGCAATTTGTTGCAAATAATTTCTGTTTTTGATGTATGTTCAATTTGTTTTTGAATGTGAATTGTGTTATTCATATGGGATGATTTCTGTGTCAATTTTAAAGATATGTGTTTCTTTTTCAGTCTTTTGAAAAAATAGTTTTTGATCAGTTTAAAGACTATTTAATAACAATTCTATCCGGACAGATAAAAAATAGTCTACCCATTACTCCATGAATAGTAGGAGTGTTGGTCAGTATGGAGCCAGGTGTATGTGTTGTATTTTGAATTTTGAATAGCCCTACCCGGCACCAGTCCTTTGGGCTTAACCCCTATTGTTGTTAGTACTTTCTAAAAGTGGCATTTTCAAAAATACAATTTAAAAAGCATCGGGGCATATTAGCAAGAAATAGCGATAATTATCGCTAAATGTGCTAAGCGAATTTTTTTTTATCGCCGGATAATATTGAAGAGATAACGTGCTATTAGCAACGTTTATCTCCAAAGCGATAAAATACCTGGAGATAACGGGTCAATGCGTGAATATCGCTAGAAATCCAGCGATATTCAAGCATCATCGCTAATGGGGACTTAACCTGAATATCCACCTCCCATTGGAAATACAGGTTAAGAAGTGGTCTGAGCAGGTGTAAGGTTTTGGCGATAATCGCACTTAGCGCGTGTTTTTTTATCGCTTCTCCTGCCTTGCTAATAGGCGATTGCTGTGTTAGCGACTGCTTTCAGTTGCTAACAGGTTGGGTACACCCACTTTGCATGTCGCTGACATGCAAAGCGGTCCCCAAACCTATAGCTATCGCCTACAAGCTGTGGCTATCTGCTGTTAGCGATAGCTTGCTAATAGAGCAATATTAATATCGCCGCTTTCGCAGGAAAGCATCCCACTAAAGCGGCGATATCGCCCTTGCTAATATGACCCATCTTTACTAAAAGATGTGTTTCTAAATTCATAGAGCCTAAACTCTATGGGAAGTTATACTTGTAAGATGTTACAAAATATGTTACAAAATATCTTCCATGTTATCCTATGGAACAGACTGCCTTACAATACTGAAAACGAAATTGGCAGTATTTCACCATCAGGCCATGTCACACACATGAGTACATGTCCTACCTTTCACATACACTACACCATGCCCATGGGGTTACCTTGGGCCTACCAAAGGGGTGCCTTACATGTAAAGAAAAGGAAAGCTTGGGCCTGACAAGTGGGTTCACTTGCCATGTCGACATGACAGTACAAAACTGACCGCATGCACTGCAGTGGCAGGTCTGAGATACATTTACAGGCTACTCATGTGGGTGACACAATCAGTGCTGCAGGCCGTCTAGTAGCATTTGATTACATGCCCTGGGCACACACAGTACACTGTACTAGGGACATTTCAATTCATCAAATATTCTTCCAAAGCTAGTAGAGCGTCAGCTATCCAACCTCCTATACGCAGACGACTTAGGACTCATCAGTCGGACACCCATAGGATTACAACGTCTGCTGGACATCACATCTCAATACTCAGAGTCCAACAAACTAAGCATCAATCAAGACAAAACAAAAGTTATGTGCGTAAATCACCGGAAAAAAAAATTACAACTGGCACCTGGCAAAAGTAAAACTTTAGGTTGTACAAGACGACAAATATCTGGGGGTCCTGATTGACAACAAAGGCAATTATAAAGCACAATGCGAGGCAGTAAAAATGAGGGGATTAATAACAGTGGTAGCATTAAGAAATCTGAAAAACATGACCGCCGGTCCAAGCTTTCTCCGTCTGACCAAGGTGATACAGGCTAAACTAATTCCATCAATCACCTACGGAAGTGAAGCCATGAGAGGGATGGATGTGGAAACATTGAACAGCACCATCGCAAGAGCATTGAGAATAATATACGGGCTGCCTGGATATACATCTCCGGCGTAAATGAAGCTTGAATTCGGTATACAAAGACAAGAGCTGGCCCGAAAAGGAGCTTTTGCCAAAACCTGGTTCAAGATCAAAAAAGGGCAGCCAGAAACGTTAAACTCCTACCTGTGGAGAGAAGTAGAAACTTCAGTAACTTGCCCAGCAAGACACTTCTTAGACACTGCACTGGACCAGTTGGGGTTATGGCAACTCTGGGCAACGTCGGGGACCATGGCAAGCTTCAAATTTTTTTTAAATAATACTGTAAAAAAAAGAATCGATCTTGCAAGACAAAGCAGCCTTGACAGAACTTTCACATGGCTGGCTCACTATACAATCCTACAGTAAAGCAACTCCTCAAGCTTACCTCCTCTCTAACTTCTCCAAAACCACCAAAGAGAAGTTTCTGAAATTCGTGCTAGGTTTATTACAATCTGCATATCATCTGCCCCCTTGGCTGCGCCCTCTGAAGCCAGCAATGTGCCGTCTTTGCGGGGAAGGAGAGGAGGGCATAGTCCACTTCATAACCATTTGCCGTGAACTGATGCGGGAGTGCCTGTTATTACTCAGACCTCTCTTTAACAAAAACAAAATACGTTTGTGCAGACAAGCGGTGCTTGCAAGCTTCTCTGGTGAAAATACTCAACTAAGCTGCTGCTTGGTAAAACTTTTAACTGCAGCTGACCTCCGATTAAAACAAATACTGCCGGATCATCCAAGAAGTTGCACTGGAACTGAGTTGGAGACGTCCTGTTAACCCTTTGCGCAACAACTGCAACAGCGTTTTTAAGCATATAATTTTAAGCATTTTTTCACAGGTTAGCCTGAAGGAAAAGTATCAATAGGCTACCCATAGGACATTTTCGCACAAATTGATGGATGTAGACACGGCACTATGCACTTTAAACTTGCATCTATTGTCCTGCCCTCCCTCTGCTCCCAAGACTCTGACAAAGGGGTAATCTGATCTCATGATCTGCTGCAAATCTATGCAAACAAGGACTACAGGTTACTAAGGTCGGGGAAGTGGATCTTTTCCGCAATCTTAACATGTGGTTTTAACTGTGGCTATCAGCCTTTTAGATTTATGTTATTTTTTATTGTTTATAAGAGATTGCCAACTTTTGTAATGGTTTTATATAGCTGTACAATAAATATAATACCCCAAATAGTCAGTCATGGAAACACCAATCCATAAGCACAATTCACCCAGAGAACATATGCATGTTAGCACTGATCAGCAGTGGTAAAGTGCCTAGAGTCCTATAGCCAACAAAACAGGGTCAATAACAAGAAGCCATGAAGCAAAACGTCTGGGGGTGATCCCGATGAAAATTGCAAGTCTAGCACTCTGCTAATCAGGATTTAGGAAACTTTTTTTACTGGGCCTAACTGTGCCTCTGTATTCGGACTGTACTCAATCACAGTCAGCCTGAACTCATGACTTTGTCTTGGATCGCCGTGTACAGATAACCATGGGTGGCACTTTGTGCTTCTAAGTCCTCTTTCTAATTAAATCTCTAAAATTGCATATCTTTTGTTCTACTGATTGGATTTTTGTCATTTTAATCCGAAATAAATCATTACATTTTAATCTATTGTTTTTAACTTGGTGTGGGATTTTTCTTGTGTTGTTGTTTCTTTTTATAACAGGTTGAAGTGCTGCATAAATACTTTGCACGTTGCCCTACTTCTTGCCAAGTTTTCAGAGGGTCAAGCAAATGTTAATTTGTGGTTATTGTGACTTCACCCTGACAGGAATTGTGTTTGTTGCTTCAGAAGGGTTTCACTCCCCTCAACCAGTAACCTAATTTCCTACAATGATTATCTAAATTTAGTTATTCAATTAGGCCTACCCTTTCACAAGCAGATGCAGCCAATACCACAGCCTGCCTCTTCCTTTGCCTCTGTAGCAAGTCAGGCACCAACAGGAAAGAAGTTGCCCCCCACAAAACAGTTTTGAGTTACAACGGAAGAAGGTTGGTTATTTTCTTGTGCTCTTCACAGGGGAAGAAAGATTGTGCTATTTTGGTTTTAGGTAGAGAGGAGAATTGGGATATGTTTTGTATTAGGACACACAGGAATGGCGCCAAAAGTGGGTAAATTCACCCCATGGAACATTTGCTTTATTGGTTACTAAGTGACAAGGAGTCACCCCACCCACAGACTAGTGCCAGGCATAAAGGCGGACCCCTGTAGACCTGCCTCAGAACTATACTGGACTTGTGGAAGACAAAAGAAGCACTGTACCTGCTGCTGAGACTTGTGAGGAAAAATATTAGGGCTAGATCTGCTTCCACTTGTACCCTGGACAGTGAAGTGGACACCAAGAGTCAGTTGGCTGTCCTCCTGGTAAGCTACTGGGGCAGAAATGCTTTAAAAAGCCCAATTTCCTGAGAGAAACCAGCTGACCAGTTTCTATTGGACCTGCCCTTAACCATGCTTTTTGGCTTCTGTTGAAGTGAGTTCTATCCCCCGAGTACAGTTCCTGAGATCCTGGAACCCTTTGCTGATGTTTGGATGTACTCCTTCTACCTAACCTTAGAAACATTCAACAACCCTATTGCTTGGAGAACCATTGAGGACCTCAAACAACCGGCCAGCTGTCCACCATGGGTGCATCACTGGAGGGCATGGTTTTGCTGTAGATTCAGATATGGTCTCCGCATGACATTAGAATCCATCAACTTCAAGGCCGCTTCGACTCCATCACTCTGCTCCCTCGGCGCTGCTGTCGACGAGGACCTAATCCTCCAAAGTGCAAAAACTCAAACTTCTCCTGCCAAATCTATTCCTACCTAAACTAATTGTTTGGCTAAGGTTCCTTCATGACGTCGGACTCCATCAAGCAATTCTCTCTGCACCTGTCTACTATCTACTTTCAATAAATGCTGCCAATGTTGGAAGATAACTTTTTCACCTGAACAAACTTGGTCCTCGTATCTGACCTACACTTTATTGCAGTTGGCGTTAAACCTTACCCTTGTCCCAATCGAGCATGACTGGTTGCCTGGGGTTGTCCCTTTATACTTTTTTGGCTATTTTTATTTACCAATTTAAAAATTTATATTTTGGTTCCCCATATTTGATTTTTGTTGTTTTGGTGTTATTTTGTTCATTAAAATCTTCTCTATTTTTGTATGTTAGAGTGAGATTTTTGTGGTGTGTGTTCATATTTGTAATTGTTTTGGTACTTATAAATGCTTCACACATTTTCTTAAGTTAATCCTATTCTCATCTGTGCGATATCAACCAGGGATGAGCTCAGGTTTAAACCCTTCGCTGCTAGGCCTTTGCCCCCAAATGAGAAGCCTTAATTAGCTATTTGGGGTAGTTCATACCTAGGCCTCCATAAAATTTTGTCAACATAAGCTATCTGGCCCAATTTGCGTCCTTCTTGTCCAACATTCTAGGAGAGGAGGATCTCCTTTTATGGTTACCCCCACTTTTTGCCTGGTGCTATGCTCTTTCTGACTAGTCTGACTGGTATCCTGCTAATCAGGACCCAAGTCTCTCTGCTTACTCCCCTAAATTGTTACAATAAGTACTTAGGTTCATCCCAGATTGGATACTGTGTACCATTATCAGTCCCTCGTATGTGGTACTAAGGTACCCAGGGCATAGGAACCCCAGGGGTCTCTCACAGGCTAAAGCATGGATTATGCTGTCTATGGTAGAGCATTCAAAGTGTCACTACAGGCCTTCCATTGCAGTCTGTGTAAGCTGGTGCTAAAACCACTTACGACAGATATAGGTTCCCTATATCTAGGGTCACTGCACTTAGAAACTGTAAGTCACTCCTACAGCAGGCCATTCAAATCCTGAAGGCAGGGTGCTCGGTTCTAAATGTGAGAGTGCCCCTGCATGAGCAGGACACTCCATGTGTGGAATCATACCCCCACACTGTAAACCATGTGGGAGGTATGATTTCAAGCACTGTAAAGGCCCTCCATTAGGCCCTCAGTGCTCCCCGTACCAGTCTTCTAGACACGGTTAGCACAACATGGCTGCTGCTGACCAAAGACACAATTCTGTCCTCCTGCTGCTGAGTGGAGCTCGGGCAGGGGAAGGCAGAACAATAGGTATCCAGTCACAGGCAGGTGTGACCAACTCCCAGACGGGGTTTATTATATTGGGTCTGGGTGGGAGCGCTTGCCAGCACCACTCAGTCCTCTTAAAGGGCTCATTTGGTGCCCTTCATTTGGTCCAGTTCAAACCAGATCAGGGAGCCATTGGTTGCAGCTCTGGTATGAAACTGGACAAAGGACATTGAAGTATCTTCCCCACTGTCCAACCCCTCCCCTGGGAGGGAACCCTGAATCGCCCCAACCCTATTTTAGGGTACATAAGGGCTTACCTGATGGTGGGTCTCTAGATTCGGCATGAGACACATATCAATTCAGGCACCACTTCAGCTTTGACCGTCTGGGCATTCTGGACTTTGCTCTAGGCATTAACACTGCAACCAGGAAGACTCCTGCTACTCTTGATCTCTTTGCCCTGCTTGTCTGCTGCAACATCTGTGCCTGTGCTCCATACAGGAAAACTTCCAAGGCCTGTGGCCATCCAAGACACCTAAAGGAATCTCCCTTGATGTGAAGGAGTCACTTCTCTGCATCTGCAGGCACCGCAACTAAGCTGACCGGTCTGCTGATCCTGGGCTCCCACAGACTCAGAAAGGCCCAGCAACACAGGTCTTGGTTTTTCACATCCCTCGGGGCCTGCCCTGTCCTCTCACCAAGTTTTAGGCCAGTATACCTCGTGGGAGCCGCAACAACCAGACCCCTGTGCACTGTGTTGACTTGCTGATGCATGGGCTCATTGGCTTCCTTCCATCAAGACTTCAGACTCCAAGTAGCCCCAACCTCTCGCATCTTCAGTGACCAGAATCTTCGACAACACCACATTGCTTGCACTTTGGCCTGCTTCTTTAGTGAGCTGCTCGAGGTCCTCTCATGACTCCAGTGCATCTAGCTTGTGGGCCCTGTTGAGGGTCACCTTTGAATTCTTTGGGCTCTCCTTTTTGCTCGGGTCTGCCCTGACTCCGCTCGTGTGGTGAGTCCCCTGGACCTTGCTGGTCCCGACACTGCACCTTCTTTGCTTTCCTCGTTGTGTGCAGTTGCCAAGATTTGTTGATGCTCCTGAAGGACATCCATACCTCAACTCTCAACATCCGTGGAACAGCTTGCGAACAGCTCCTGGTCTTCCACAATGTCACCTGGTCCTCACAGCTGCATCTCCAAGGTCACGTTATCTTTCCTGCAACACTCTACATTGGTGGGCACTCGTCTTTTGTGCCCACGGTCACTCCCAAGTGACCTAGACTCTGTCGCCTTTGCTTGCAGGTACTCTCCACCTTGAATACACCTTTGGGTTCCACCTGACACTTTCACCTTCTCCAGCAGCAACATCTTCATGAAGTCTCACATTGAGTTTGACGACGGTTTCCAACGTCATATCTCACCTAAGCACCTGCCTTCCCTGGTGCAGGTAACCTGGTTACAAGGGTATCCATGGGTGGGGTGGCTCTCCTACCCCTTGTCTTTCATGGGGTTTCTTCAGGGTCAACTGGGAAGGGCCCTCTTTCTTTAAAATTGCAACTGTGACTTACACGTTGATTTGTACGAAAAACACAGTCTTGTTCCTACACTGCACAAGACCTCAGTGGGACTCCTAGATACTCTCCTTGGGTGACTCCTTGGGTCCCTGGCACTTCTATGTCCGTTGGGTATCATCTTGACTCAAGTTGTTGTTCGCATACCACTGTTTTAGTATATGGTTTGGTCTTCCCCTCTGGACCACTGTGTATTCTGCGATACTTCCCTGTTTCTATTGCAAAGTATTGTGTGTATTGTATATATCTCTGGCTAGGAGATAACTGCATGTGTTAGTGAGTAAATACATATTTTTACAAATACACTGTGTTGTTCTTTTTAATTCAATCTATACCTATAGGATACCTATAGGATTATGTTCTGGTAAAAGGAGCTGGTTTACACTCCTTCTGGGCTAAGCCTGAAGGCTGCTCTCCAAAGCTACCACTTAGAGAGCTTTCTAAGGTTGTCTAAGACCACTAAAACCACCATAAAGGTTGTCTGGATCAGTGCAAGGTATGAAATCCACTTTCATATGTGTACATCATATACTAAGCCAGTCTCTCACAAACATCCTGGGGAGTCCAATGATACCAGGATTTGTGGATTCCCCTGGAAGAGACTGGGAAACTTGCCAAAATATAGCTAAATGTACTTATTTTGAGGAATAAAAAGGTACAGAAGTGTCTGGTTTTCTTCGAGTAAGTGGCATCAACAAAGGGTTTGTTGTACCAAAAACTACCTCTTCCCAGCTTTCGGAAACCGGCAGACTAGAAACAAAAACTTTTTAACACAGTTTTGGAATTTTCATTTTTGTGCTTTCGACCACATTCCAAGTTGTGGTGTAAACAGGTGTAAAATCTGTAGTGGATCCCTAAAAACTATACATTTCTGAGAACTAGACATAATTCTGAATTCAGCAAAGGGTCATTTGTGTAGACACTTCAAGGTTTTCCAATACAACAGTTGAAATATGAAATACAGAAATTGAGTCGAAAAATCAGCTATTTGCTTTCATCTGTAACTTCTTCTTACTATGGCAGATTTTTTAAAGCAATATACTGCTACATCTGCTAGACCCTTCCGGTTGCCAGGATATATAGTGCTTGTCGGTTCATCAAAAACCAGAGGTACCCAGAGTCAACAACCGATCTGCATGCTACGTAGGTTTTTCATTGTTTACCGACTATACAGAAATTCATATGGTAAATAATAAAGAATGAAAAAGGGTATGTAGGAAAACTCAGTATTTCTGAAATGTACACCAGATGCTAAGTTTAGGAGCAGTGGTTGCTTGTACATCTGTGCTTTATACTGGCATGTGTTTCAGATGGCATTTTCTGAAATGCCTTCGTGTTACACACTTGCTTACATTTGAAAGGCAAAAAAGGTAGAGATATTAACTAGTTCATTACAAATGTTCTCGCATTCTCTACTTTTTTATTGTCTCCCAATAAAAATGGTACCCCACTTGTGTAGCTGGGCCTTGTGCCTGCAAACCAAAACACCTCAGAACGTTATCTAGACATCATATTGCATCTAGGAGAATGCATGTTTTTTTACAAGGTGGCTAGCTGTGGATTTTGGGATATAGCTCAGCTGGCACCTAGGAAAACATACCAAACCAGAACGCTTATAAAAAAACTTTACACCCATGGGAGTCCAAGGTGGGGAGACTTGTGTGGCTGTCACAAGATTTGTTTACCCAGAATCCGCAGCAAGTTCACACTTTGCCTAAGGAAACATATTTTCCTTGTATTTCTGTGTGGAAAAGTCCTGGAATCTGCTCTTACCACCCGGTGTTCCCTCAAGTCTCCCGAGAAAAATGTTCTTCACTTGTGTTGGTAGTACAAGTATTCACAACACGAAAGAGTGCCAAACAAAACATAGACACACATTTTTCCACTGAAAAAACCTGTTTTTGCAATATCAGTAGCTGTGGATTTTGGGACTCAGCTAAGGTGACACATAGGGAAACCCACCAAACCTGCACATGTATGAAAATTAGACACCAGGGAGAGTCCAGGTTGCGGTTATTTTCATTTCTCTCACAAGGTTGCTTTTGCCCAGAATCCACTGCAAGCTCAAACTTTGCCTAAAACACCTTCCTTTCATTTCTGTGAGGAAGAGTCCTGGAATCTTCAGGCAGCCACAATTGTCCTACCACCCAGCATTCCCCAAGTATCCCTTGTGTGGGTGGTACAAGTGCCAGTGAAAGGGAAGGGCCCAAAATATATTGTGGAGACATCAAAATTATCTATCGTAAAAACTTCTGGTTTTACAAAGGGGGCACCTGCATTTTTGGTCCCGGGCCCTACGGCCATCGGGGGAAAACAATCAAACCCAGACATTTTTGAAAAGTAAACACCCGGGGAAGGTCCAGGGAGGTGTGGCTTGCATGGATCTCCCAATGTTTTCCTACCTCATGAAAGTTAGGTAGCATTTTTATCTGGAGCCCTGGGGGAAATCTGGGTGGCAGAATATTTGAGTCGGCCTGATCATCCCATAATCGGCCACCCAGAAATGTGAAGAAAACATATGTTTTTGTTATTGAATCAAATCAACAAGGGCTTCTGGGTAAGTAAACTTTGTGGGATCCCCACAAAACATACCACATATTCTTTCCTTAGTGACCAGTTTCCAAAAACATGTGATGGCAGTAGCTCTTCTGAGAGAGTATGGGCTGATAGTCAAAAGCAAAAAAAGATCAAAACATTATTGCACACCCATCCGTAAGTCAATCACAGGCATACTGTTCGGATTTGGCACAAGGGTAAGTAAATGGTTCATATAAAAACTTAATTCACCAATGACTTTATGAAATTTAAACTGCAAAAGTCATTGTGCATTATTACAACATCAGCTCAGAGAACCACTGACTAACAGCTTGTAAGATGTAAAGTCACATCAAGGCACCAACTGCTTTGCAGTCCATTCACACGCCTTTCATGCATTACACACAGAAAACCATTCACACTGCCAGCTTTGGGCCCAAGACAATACAACACTTACTTTTACAAACAGTGCCATTCATTGGACCATCACTCTCATATTCCAACAGGATAAACACACCAATCACACCACCAAGCACCCAAACATCAGGCAACTGACGAACACACTTCAAGCAAGTCAATACACATACTGGCTAACAGCACAAATCCATGCAGGCTGCCAGTTAAGCGCCAGTTTACACACACCACTAGCCAAACGCTAGTCCACAAACAATGCCAGACACACACACCACCAACCTAGCACCAGTCCACTCACAATGCCAGCCAAGCGCCAGTCCACACACCACCAGACAAGCTCCACTTCACACACATCATCATCCAAATGCCAGCCACACACATCACAAGCAAGACATCAGTTCAACAGACACCACCAGCCAAATCCACAGTTCATACACACGACCAGCCAAACACCAGTCCACACATACCCCCAGCCAAATGCCAGTACACACACAGCAAAACAGAAGTACATGCAGACCATTAGCCAAAATCCAGTTCACTCACACATTGACACTTTTCCTGGTATCTATTGGGTTTCTGTCCCCCTTGTGGGCAGATGGGCCTAAAGAATTTGGCTGCTATGCCAGAAAGGGGGGGAAATGCTGCAAATATTGCCTCTATAATAGAGAGCGCCCCTTGCCCAAGATGCCACTCACCGACATATAAATAAAGAAACTCCCTGGTGACTAGTGGCTTTCCAGATGAGCCTAGAAATGTGGTAAATCTGCACCCAGGGGAGAGAAGAAAACAGCCAAAAGTATGTCCCCATAATAGGGAGTAACTCTTGTCAAAGGGGCCACTCCCCGGCATATAAATATGAAAGTCCCAGGTGTCTAGTGGCTTTCTCTTTCCCTTGGGGGCAGATGGGCCTAAAATCAAGCCCGATAGGCCCCTGGGGGGGAGGCTGAAAATAGCCAAAAGTACTACAAAAATATGCTCCCATAAAGGAGAGCAACTCTTGCTCAAGAGGCTGTTCCTCCAAATGAAATAAAATCCCAGATGGCCTAGTGTATGCATTCCTGCTGCACGACCACAACCTCATCTGGAATGAACTACAAAGAGACACTGGGGGAAAGGAAAAACTCTTTCCTTTCCCCTCCCTGCCTCCCTACCCTCCCTGATCCCCACAGAGGAAAACTCCCCTAACAAGAATAATGACATTATTACTTGCGGTGGACTAAGATCCACCCCAATCAATAATCCACTTTCTATGCTCACAAATGTGCCTGCCTGTCTTCCTTGGTGTACATTCACTCAAAAGTTATCAGGAGGCAAGGGACAGATTACGGCACATGCTAGCCACTTTCCTGGCTGGAGGATGGTCTGACAGAGCAGCATTAAACATCAACTAGGATAAAATGGGAATGTGCTGACCAGCAAACACCCTTCTAATTCAGGTATGGACGCCCGAAGAGCACAAAGTGTTTTCTAATAATTAAGCAAATATGTGTGTGTGTTTTCCCCCAGGTGAGCTGTCCTCAAAGGCATATTTATAATGAAGCATCATCTATAACATTTTGTGGAATCGTTGCATTTATTTAGGTAGGCTGTACCCTCAGTGAATTGTGTTACAAAGAAGAGTCAGACATATGTGCTGTAATTGTTCAATGTAAAAGATATATATAAAAAAAATATAGCGCAGTAGATACTTATGTTTAAACTGCTATCCAATGACACCTCAGCTGATGAACATTATATGTTGAAGACGTGATACTATAAATAGTGAATACAACTGTGGAGCATATAAATTCTAGGAGAAGATTGTTTCAGATTATACCATGCATTGGTGCCAACTGTCTCTCTGCGTCCAGGGCTTATACTAGTGCAGGCATTTTGCTGTTATGTGCAAGGCTGCGTGTTCCAATTGTTTTTTGGATTTCTAGAAGTTCAACTAAAAAGTTAACTTGCAATATATCACTCTGCAGCTATCCTGTCAGAAATGGGGTTATCTCTGCACAACCCCTCATAGCTATGGCACAAGCAGCAGGCAATCCCCAGAGAAATGTCAGCGTATTTCAACCAGTAACAACAATTTTAAAGTAAGCAACACAACACCATAAAATTCCCCAAACATTTATAAACAGGGAGGCAAAAACAAGGAGCAAAAAAGACACTAAGATCCTCAAAAGGGGTTATGGGGAACGAGAGATTTATGAAGAGTCTAGAAAAGTTAAACACTATGGAAA
Source organism: Lissotriton vulgaris (assembly GCF_964263255.1). Classification (NCBI taxonomy): domain Eukaryota; kingdom Metazoa; phylum Chordata; class Amphibia; order Caudata; family Salamandridae; genus Lissotriton; species Lissotriton vulgaris. The sequence continues at coordinate 1,994,867,452 of NC_141689.1, forward strand.
CACAACAGTTTAGAGCAGACCGGGACATAGGTGCAAATTCAGAGTGTGAAGTAGCAAAGGCTGGTGCAACAAACGGGTTGTCAGGTCGAAGATTTTGCTTTCAGTCTTATGGCCCTATTTAGATCTTGGCAGGACTCCCATTGTCCCTCTGTGCAGCATTTACAAGTATCTCAACAAGAGGGGGAGAGTCGGGATCGTTGTGTTCCAGAGGGCTTAGATTACCGCACTGAGGTGAGCGGAAGGTCCAGCCACAGTCGGTGCCCAAGGTGATGAGAAGAACAAAGAAAAGCTGGGCTGGGTACACAGACAAAATATCGAGTTTTAAATTTCGATATACAATAATATCGAAGTTTAAATATCGATGGGACAAAATATCGAAGGTAAGTAATATCGAAAGTCTTAATATCGATATTAGTATGATATCAGTAATATCGAAGTTTTAAATATCGATGTCAATAATATCGAAATAAATAACTTCGATGTTACTAATATCAATTTTTAAATAAATTTAGTGTATATTATATTGTATTTATTATGTTTTATTATTTATTTTTAATGTAATTTAATTAAATATTGTCTTTTACTACTGTAGCGGGTTGTGGGTTTATAGGGGAATAGGGTGGGAAGTAATTTAATTATGTTAAATTAATTATTAATTAGTAGGAATTATTAATTAATTAATTGAGAATTAATTTTTAATTACTTTTTAATTAATTTATTAATTGATAAATATGTTCTGTTGCGGGTTATGGGTTTATAGGGGAATAGGGTGGGAAGTAATTTAATAATAATTAATCAATTAATATATGTTTGTACATATTTTAATTAATAATTAATTGGTAATTATTTTACATTAATTAGTTAATTAATTAATATAATTTTGTACATATTTTTAATTATTAATTAGTTGGTAATTAATTAATATTAATTAGTTAATTACATTAATTATAGTAATTTTTTTATATATTATTTTCTGTTATTCTTAATTAATTAATTAAGAAAAATAATATTAATTATTAAATTAAATTAATTACAGCTAATGTGCTAATATATTTACTTTATTGTGATTGTTAATTAATAATTAATTGGTAATTAAATAATATTAATTACTTTTGGGTAAAGGAGTATTTTTAGGGTTCAGGGTCAGTTTTCAGTCTTTGGGTAAAGGGGTATTTTTAGGGTTCAGGGTCAGTTTTCAGTTCTTGGGTAAAGGGGTACTTTTAGGGTTCTGGGTCAGTTTTCAGTTTTTGGGTAAAGGGGTATTTTTAGGGTTCAGGGTCAGTTTTCAGTTTTTGGGTAAAGGGGTATGTTTAGGGTTCAGGGTCAGTTTTCAGTTCTTGAGTAAAGGGGTATTTTTAGGGTTCAGGGTCAGTTTTCAGTTTTTGGGTAAAGGGGTATTTTTAGGGTTCAGGGTCAGTTTTCAGTTTTTGGGTAAAGGGGTATTTTTAGGGATAAGGGTCAGTTTTCAGTTCTTGGGTAAAGGGGTATTTTTAGGGTTCAGGGTCAGTTTTCAGTTTTTGGGTAAAGGGGTATTTTTAGGGTTCAGGGTCAGTTTTGGGTTCTTGGGGTACAGGGATATTTTTAGGGTTCAGGGTGAGTTTTGGGTTTTTGGGGTACACGCGTACAGGGTAAAAACAAAAAAAAAGACATTAAATCAATTAAATAACATTAAAAAAATAATATTACATTAAATTATTAAGTGTTTTATTTATTTTAAATGTATATGTATTAGTTTTAATTTTGTTTTAATATGTAATTTAAAATTATTTTTACATTATTATTAATACATTTAAAAAAACGATATTTTTAATTCCGATATTTTTGTACTACAATATTATTTTTTCGATATTTTTGTACTTACCTTTATGAAGATATGATTTCGATATTTTTGATGTCGATATTTTTTTGCCGATATTTTTGTATTTCGATATTCTGTCTGTCGATATTATGTCAGACATTCATCCAACATAATGGATACCCAGGGGTAGGTCTCCAAAGAGCACTCCCTCCTACACCTCGGTGACCGCCTGACCTTTTAGGAACAGCCCAGCCTTTCTTTGTTCTTCTTAGCATTTACAAGTAGTCATTCAAGCTGACTGAGTGCGACACATTGTATTTACATGTAATATTGCTGAACCACTGTTTGCATTAACAGACTATCTACTGTCGAGTAAGAGGTGCACCTTCATTGGCACAGCTGACTCCTCTGATGTCAAACAGTACTCCATCGCTGTCAGGCTGACGGGTTTGCTCTGAGCCTATTTAGATTTCCTCGTTGTGCTGGGGTTGTCCTAGGGTGTGGATTACTGATGGAGTGAGTAAGTTCCTGTTGGAGTGGAGTCTGGTAAGTGCTATGTATTAATGTGACCCTACACATATATATTGTGTGTGCTTAAACAATATATGTTCGTACTGTGTAATGCTCCTTTTTTTACAAATAGCATACCACACAAACAAAAGACGTACACTTTTGAATGATTCACAGACGGGCACCACAAGAACAACACCCACGACCACCACAATAAACAAATATTTTTTCAAATGTCAACAGGTGTGTTCATTTTACCTTGATAAGTCGTACAATGAACAGTGCTGCATTACACATTAGAAATAAGTTGCATGCAAGAGCAATATATACATAAGCGGGGCTAAAGCAATTCTCAACACACAAATCATGGTAAGACAAGTGTAAATAAATGTACCTTAGTTTCTGACAACAGAAGAGTTGATTAGCATTGATGTTAAGTAGAAGCAGCAAAGGAAGGACCTGGACAGTTGGGTTCAAGATGGAAACAAAATGGGAAACAAAAAAGGAAAAAAGGATTCCTTTTGTATGAAACCCCTCACTCACCAACCTAGTCGGTGACATGCTTCATCATCCAGGTCCACTCAAGTAGCCGAATGCCACTTGGGTGTGCATCGACGCCTGAACTACAGCGGAGCTGGTTGTTTTGTTTTGTGAAAGATAGTGTATGTGAGTGAATTCTAAAATTATCTTTGTTGTACTCCCTAAACCTTTATTTGGAGCAACAAGATAAGGTTAAAAACAAGTGAGATACGTATAATGGTTAGATTGACCAGGGATGCATCAGTGGTTGAAGTGAAAAAGAGCGTTGGCCTACATGTTTCAACCTATATATGTCAATACTAGGTTTTCGTCAGGACCAAAAGCTGAAACCGGGAGGTCTGCGCACGCTATGGTGCATCCGTCACCTCGTTCAACTAACAGCCGGACCGTGTACTTACGGTGAGGCCACTCTACAGCATTCTGTTTAGGGAGAAAAAATTGTTTTCCGAAAGAGATAGAGCACAACATTTGCGCACCGTGATACATTATGACTTTGATGTATTTACATCTATTTCACATTTCTACATTTAGTAAATGTACACTTTGCCAATTGTATAAAAACAGCACATTCACTCGATACTGGCATACTAATGCATTTCAGTTTGGAGACTAAATTCTTCTCCTATCTTGTCATTCCATACCCACGTATAATCATTGTCAGGAGTGGGTGTCATGCAGACGTCCACATTCAAGAACCTGTGGCCATGTGACTTAGTGAGTCTAAATTCAGGCATCAGTACATGGTGCCAGTGACAGTATTTATGCAACAGACATTGGATGGAACCAAAGAGTTAAATATTCAACTCACAGAAAACTAAAGGGGTTCATGCCCCATGGAGGCCATGGGGGGTGGGGGGGGGGGGCGGGTTATAGAAGCATTATGTACGGCAGAAAATAAAAGGGATTAACCTCTTTTGTCTCCAAAATAGAAGACACGATTGGAGTCTACGCTGTGTTTACCCGCCATGGTATTAAATGCGGTTGTTCCATGGAACACGGCGAGGCCGCTCCTCACCACACACAAATGTACTTACGTTCTACAACCTCTAGCGCCACCGTCAAACCTACAGACAATGGCCACGGGATCCTGAAGATGTATGCGGGTCTTCACCAGTGTTTTTTATGTGTGCATCCTGTTTCCGCATATGTGCTCACTGGTCATGTAATCACGTTGCGTGCGGAATGGGGTCCGGGAGGTAGGCGGGGTTATGCGCGGGTTGCAAATGTTAGGGGATGCTGTAAAAGAAGCAGGGTGTTCTCCTGCGATTAGGGGAGTTGCTTTAAGTAGATGCACCTCGAGTTTTGCAGTTACTGTTCCCTGTCGGGGAAAGATGGTAAATAGCTCATTAACACTCACTTTGTTGGCAAATCTGGAAATTTTCAGTGATTAATGTAGCTAAATGGTGGGCATTACAATCCAATACGCGCTATTACTGGGGTGTGGTGGCCCAATCTTGCATAGGTATTGGTGATGTGAAAATAAAATCGGGATTTAAAAGAAAATGGCATAATGGTGGCCATATTGAGGTTCCGTGACAATTGTAAGTGGTGTTTTCGACTCGCACGAATATGGTCGAGTCTGTTATCTATGAACCGCAAATGACGAGTTTAGTAAGTGTGCGCAGTTTCGCTGTGCTAACTTAAACCGTTCGTTTGTTATGTGGGTTTTTCATCTGTACCCACGGGTTCCATCTTAGATACGGCATCCATTTTGTCTCTTGCCCTCAAGTAGCCAGCGAACATACGTTGTCCGCTTCGCGACCCTGGGACTCCCAAGATATTTGCGGAAGACACATGTCCTTTGTAAGTGTCTTTATGATGAGGGGGATGATACTGTAAGGCAGATGGCCCCGCTCGAGGCTCATCTTGCCGTGCCGGTTTATTGTCTCAGCCGTGCATCTCATTAGGCACGTCTCTTTGATGCCTGTAGCTCGTGTTTCCCGATACCTCCCCTTTTACACCCTTTCCGATCTCCCCACTGTCTCCATCTTCCTTTGCACCTGTCTTTGTTCCTATTTCGATCTGTTTTACTGCCGATTGGAATGCACTAATGTTGGGAAGATGGGTTTTTACAGTTGGGAACCGCCAAATGTTTCCGCACTTATGTTCCGGACCTTGTGTGTATCAAAGTGACCAAAGCGACCCCTCTGGGGGATAATTGTGGGAACCGGGTTGTAAACCTTTGTCTGCTATGCAACCCTATGGGAAAATCGTGTATAAAAGGAGCGATCCACAGAACCAATTTGAAGCAGTCTCCCCAAGTTGCACGTGTTGTACTTGTCGTGACTTCTGTGTTCCCTGCAGTAAATAAACCTTGAATCTTTGACGCCGAAGGAAGTGTCCCGTGTCTCTGTCATTCGTACGCCGGAACAGGTAACCCACGAAGGTTTCAGGTGTTGTCCCCTGGCACCGCTGGGTCTTAAAAAACCCAGTCCTTCAGTTGGCGCCCAACGTGGGGCTGCATCAGTGGTACCGGTCCAAGCCCGACGATCGTGAGGAACTTCGTGTGAAATCTCCGAGGGAAGGTGCACTCCGCTTCATCGATCCTGTTGTCGAAGCAAGTGGCCCGAAGACTTTTCCCGCGAAGATTCCCGCCTCCTGACGGCTGCGACGGACTGCTGCCCTGACTGTAGACCTGTTTTGGCGCCTGGCGTAGACCTTGGTATAGCGAGACGATTGACGGGCCTTCCTGGTGACGCCATCGATCTTTGAGTTAAGTATTTGTGGGTCGCTCCCAGAGTCCTTAGTTGTTAACACTTTAGCGAGTGTTTTTGTTGTTGACGCTGTGTGAGTGTTTTTGTCGGTGACACTTTGCTAGCGTACTTTGTTGTGTTATTTGACGCCTGCAGACGCCAAAAACCGAGGGTATTAGCTCTTTGCTGGGACTTGGTAAATCCCGTAACCCTTGAAGTTTGTGAAACTCGGCTAGTGTGCAAGATGCCTGGTCGTAGTACTTTGTTTAGTTGTTTCAGACCTTGTGGTATGGATTCCGGACTGGAGGACTCGTGTCCGATACCTCCGGTTGGAACTCCGACTTATGAACTGTACAGTAAACATGGGCTAGGCCCGATTACCTTTAATGATTATTGGATTCGCTATACTAAGAAGGATGGTGTCCTTAGTTGGCCACCTCACGGTAGCTTTGAGACCCCGATTTTAGATAACCTAGAGGCTAAATTGTTCGAGAAAAAGTCAAGGCCGGCCATGTTTGATGCTTTTCGGTTGTGGCGTAAAGAAGCCCGACAGAAAGAAATCAGACAGACTAAACGAAATCAGAGAGATGGTGTTGCTACCATTGTAAAGAAAGCAGAGCAATTCCAGCATGATAAGGAGGTTAAGGAAAAGGAAGTGTTTGATAGACTACAGCGTATGACCATAGACAAATGCTATCCTACTTTGCCTACGGAGTCGGAAAAGAAGGAAGAAGCAGTTGAGGATCCTTTAATGTCCTATCTTATGAAATCGCCACCTCCGTACGTACAGGGTGTCGCAGCTCCTGTGATTCCCCCTGTACCTGTTCCTGCACCTATTCTTCCTCTGCCTGTTCCTCAACCTGCACCCGTTCTTCCGACTGTTCCTGCTCCTTTGCCTGTTGCTATCCCTTCTGCTCCTCCGCTTCCGCATACTCCTGCTCCCGCTACTGCTCCTGCTCTGTTAACTCCTGCCGTTGCTTCTGTCTCTACTCCTTCACTTGTTAGTCCTGTGTCCTATACTTCTCCCTCTACTCGTAGTCGTACTTCTCCTCTTGCGGCTAGTTTCTTTCATTCGCTCGGACCTGTTCTTGGGTCTGCTGGTTCCGATGGTCCTCAGAGACGTAGTCAGCTTCCTGGTAACAGAGAACGCGCTTCGCTATACAATATGGCGATGGGTTGGATGACACATCCCCTTCGAAATCCACCCCGTATTGTACTCGACACATTTTGTCAATTCAATATACCAACCCAGAGATTTGTGTTCGAGGAAATGTGTAAGGTTCTCCGCGATCAGATATCGGCCGATGCACCTGACGAGGTGCTGACCGCTTTGTCTGATCTACAACTTCAGTTCTCGACTGGACTGATAGTGGATACTAATGTTCGACGTGCTGTTGAACGGTTGTTATCTTTTCGTCCCACTCCTATACCTCAAGCCTTGTTTGTTGAGGATGTTGAAAGACAGCCAGATGAGTCTGGTCAGTTTCCTATGCGAGAAGTTCCACCAGTGTGGATGCCAGGTAATCCTGGGGCAAACCCCCCGATTTTGCTGTTCTTCCAGAGAGTATGGATACATCTCCCATGGAAACGCTCAGAAGTGTTGCAGGTGAAACAATCCTTGCCTGACCCTCGCAAAAATCCTGCAGGGTATTATAAAGACTTGTCGCAGCTCGTAGACGCTACGGTAATGAATCTTGCCGATATTGACATGCTGTTTGGCAATGTCGTACCGCAACCGGTATGGGCTAAGATTCGTCAGGAAAATCATCCGAATGAATTAGGTGGTGCTTGGGCTGCCATAGTAGCGGCGGATGCCCGACAAACTGGTGGTGCTAAACCCGACCAGCTGATTGCTGATCTTCCTCAAAGAATAATAACGTTAATGAAAACTCTTATGCCAGCTATGAGGGTAAATTGGGACAAATTGTCAGCTTGTAAACAGAAGAAGGACGAGAGTGTCTCCGACTTCTTTACGAGGTTCGAGGAGGCATTCATTGATCATAGTGGTCAGGATATGAGCACTGAGGGTGGTCAAAGGTTGTTCGTGGATAAATTTGTTTCAAACTTATTGCCCGATTTGAGCAATAAATTGAAGAATTCAGAAAGTGCGTGGGCCGTTTCTACTTCAGCTCAGATATTGGCCACGGCACAATATTATGAGAATAGAGAGAAAGAAGAGAACGACCGCGCTGATAAAAAGACGAAAGAGCTTAAAACTAAAGTGTTGCTTCAGCAAGCGTATCCTCCACGTTCGAATCAGAATGCTTCGCAACAGAATAGATCGCAGCCACAATCGAATCGATCACAATCCCGAAATGACTCCTCTTCCCAAAGATCGTCGTTAGGGTACAATCAATGTGCTTATTGTAGACAGGAGGGGCACATCAAATTCAATTGCCCTGTTCTGAACGATCGTAATAGTGGTAATTCATCTAGAGGAGGTCGTGGTGGTTCTCAACAGGCATCACGCGGTAGAGGTCGTGGTGCTCAGAATGATCGATCAGATAACTCATCAAATTCTAATAATTGTTTCGATCAACGTGGGTCGTCGCAAGGACGATCTGCGCAGTACAATGTAGACGATTATTACGTCGATCAGGGAACTGACGACAGTAATTAATAGGACAGCCGAAGACAAGGAGAGGGAGTGGTATCAGTTCCGGTTGATCAGAGAGGGCCTTACGTCGCAGTTGCTACATCGGGCGTCGTTGAGCCTTTTCTGTTCGACACTGGTGCAGCGAAAAGTTCCATAAAGCATTCGAAACTCCCTGGCGCACCTTTGTCTGGCTTAACAAATGTTTCAGTTGGATTCTCTGGCGCCCCCGTTAGCAATCCAGTTTCACGCCCTTTGCCCCTTATAATTGGGCCTCGTGAGCTAGAAGCTCCGTTGATTTTGACTACTGGTTGTGGTGAAAATATCTTGGGCCTGGATTTGCTCAAACGTTTGTATGCAACTCTGTATTGTTCTCCTGCGGGTGTAAAGCTTACGTTGGGAGAGAGGGTTGTCTCTCCTATGTACTTGTCTCTCAATAAGCTTCCACCGGAATTGAGTTCTCTTCCTGCGTCTTTGTGGGCAACAGGTCCCAATGATGTGGGCCTGCTTGACATCTCACCCTATGTTGTTCAGTTGAAATCCAATGTGCGATTGCCACGTATTCCCCAGTATCGTATCTCTCTTGATGGTGAACGAGCACTGTTAGCGATCATTTATGATCTGATCGAGAAAGACGTTATTGAGGAGACTCGGGGAAACGTGTGCAACAGCCCTGTACTGCCCATTCTTAAACGTACTGATCCTTCGAAACCACCTGTTTATCAATTTGTTATCGATTTACGGGAGGTGAATAAAATTGTGATTCCTCAGTTCCCCGTTGTGCCTGACATCACGGCGCTACTGACTCTGATTCCAGCTTCTGCATCGTGGTTTTCGGTGATTGATTTGAAGAATGCGTTCTTCAGCATCCCGATTGCAGAAGAGAGCAGAGACCTTTTCGGTTTCTCTCTTGGTGGACGCAGCTTCCGGTTTAAACGCGCTCCTCAGGGCTACTGTGAAAGTCCATTGATTTACAGTCAAGCCTTGAAGGGTCAACTGGATGCGTTTAGGTTGCCGGCTGGTGCGGCCTTAATCCAATACGTCGATGACTTATTGGTGGCTGCAGATACTCAGGACATTTGCAAAATTGCTACGGTGTCGCTGCTGCAACACCTCTGCGAGTTAAATCACAAGGTGTCACCTTCTAAACTACAATATTGTTGTCAAGAAGTAACCTATCTAGGTCACTTATTGTCAAAGGAGGGGAGACGGTTGACCCCAGAGAGAATTGCAGCAATTGCGCGAATGGCTGTGCCAACAACCCAAAGAGATGTGCGTGCCTTTCTAGGTATCACGTCGTATTGCAGGCAATGGATTCCAAATTTTTCATTGCTAGCGAAACCATTAGTGGCTCTTACGTGCAAGGATGTTTCAACTCCTTTACCATGGACGGAAGAATGTCAGAAAAGTTTTTCTGAATTGCGTGATTCATTGTGTTCGGCTCCTGTGTTAGGTACTCCTGATTACAGTAAGCCGTTCACATTGTATGTTCACGAGAGGGAAGGTTGTGCTTTGAGCGTCTTAACGCAACCTTTTGGTGGTAAGCAACGTCCATGTGCATATTTTTCCTCGACCTTGGACCCGGTAGCTAGAGCATTGCCGAGTTGTTTACGAGCAACGGCGGCAGCTGCGGTCTCCATCCGACAATCAGCAGGATTGGTCATGGATAATATGCTTACAGTGATGGTTCCGCATGCAGTCGATACTCTTTTGAATCGTACGAAAACTCAGCACTTGACAAGTGCGAGATTGTCTGGGTACGAGTTGACGTTGTTGGCAAGTCATATCCAAATAAAACGTTGCAATGTTCTGAACCCGGCGACTTTGTTACCAATTAGCTCAGAGTCAGATGAAATAACAGAACACGATTGTTATTTGAGGACAGAAGAGGAAACAAAAGGTCGAGTGGACCTTAAAAACACCCTATTGGAAGACCCAGATGGAACACTGTATGTGGATGGTTCATGTTTCAAGTTGCCGAATGGCGATGTGACTACTGCTTATGCTGTTGTAACGTTGACTACTGTTGTTGAGACTGCGAGGTTAAATCAGAATTCTGCCCAAGCTGCAGAGCTGATCGCTCTTACTAGAGCGTGTGTGTTAGCGAAAGGGAAACGTGTGAATGTGTTTACCGACAGCCAATATGCCTTTGGCGTCGCACATAGTTTTGGACGGTTGTGGAGAGAGAGAGGTTTTCTAACATCGCATGGTACGAAGATTCAGCATGGCCAGCTTGTAAATGACCTTTTGGATGCACTTACGTTGCCTAAGCAGGTAGCGATTGTTAAATGTAGTGCGCATCGTAAGGTGACGGATGATGTTGGTCGTGGTAATGCGTTTGCGGATGAGACTGCTAAGGAGACTGCCCGAAACCTTAGCACTCGAATGTATGTGACGAGTTCGGTTAGGTGGCCTACAGAATCGAGTATGTGTGAAGACACTATCGAGAGTGTGAAAGCAATTCAGAATGAGGCCACCGAGATTGAAAAAACGAAGTGGAAAGAAAGTACGGGAAAGTTAGATGCAAGTGGTTGTTGGATTGATTTATCGGACCGGAAAAGGTGGATGTTGCCCGATGCGTATGTGCTGGCCGTTGTGACAATGGCGCATGGGTTAGCACATATTAGCGCGAAAGGTATTTGTAAGTTGCTGTCCCCTGTGTGGAAGAATGATGGTATTACGAAATGTGCTGAACGCTTGGTTAAGAACTGTATGGTGTGTATGTTGTACAATCCTGGTAAGGGAACCCCAACTCCTCCTGGCAGTTTTGCTCCCCCTTCATGTCCCTTTGAGGTGATTCAATTGGACTTCATCCATATGGAGCGATGCAATAACTTGAAGTACGTTTTAGTTGTGGTTTGCGCATTCTCCCGATGGATCGAGGCCTATCCTCTCAAAGACAATACTGCTTTGTCTACTGCGAAAATCCTACTGAAGGAATACTTTCCTCGGTACGGAATGCCTAGAGTCGTGTGGTCAGATAACGGAAGTGAGTTCGTGGGAAGTGTGATGAAGAGTGTGTGCAAGGGCCTTGGAATTAATCAGAAATTCCATAGCGCCAATCATCCCCAGTCAGCTGGTTTGGTTGAAGGGTATAACGGCACCCTTAAACTAAAGCTAGCAAAGATTCAGGCTACGACTGGTCTCTCGTGGCCTGACGCTTTACCTTTAGCATTACTGTCAACAAGGGCAACTGTACACTCCCGAGTAGGGCTCAGTCCCTATGAAATAGTGTTCGGTCGTCCTGCCAATGTTTGGGGGGTCCCTAGACCGGGTGCGTTCTATGATCTTGAGTATCCAATGTTGATCGATTATCTTCATGACTTGACTGCTAAACTGAGGTTAATTCACCAACAGGTTTACGAAGCACTGCCGACGCAGACGGAGGGTCCAGGCCACCAGCTCCAGCCCGGAGATTGGGTGGTGACGCGCAACTTTTCGCGCAAGAACAATTTGGATCCCAGGTTCACTGGACCCTACCAGGTCCTCCTTGCCACGAGGACTGCTGTTCGTCTTGAGGGACGGAAGAATTGGGTGCACGCCACCCACACCAAAAAGGTCCCTATTCCGTTGCCGGCAGACTCGTGGGTGAGGAGAGGCATTGCATCAACTGAAACCGAAGGATTGCCGGCGTTTGTACCTTTCAGTGACGCACAACCTGTCGGAGAATCCTCAGTGCAGCAAAAAGACACTGTTGAACATTTGTCATCAAAACACTCAAGACCAGAACATTCAGCTGATCAACAGGACGCTGTCCCTTCGACGGATCCTTTGTTTGACGAGCAGACACGTCCTGGGAAAACCCGATACTTTTTGCGATCTAGCACCAGAGACTAATAAAAGATCCTGTTTTGTCCCTTGACAATTGCATTATCCCGTTTTCCACGATCAGTTTGAACACTCATATCATTGTAATTATTTTGTATATATTCATTGAGCTTCGTTCCTTATACTTTTTGCTTCCACAGCTGCAGAGACATTTTTTGCATATATATAATTGAGAAATAAAGGCCGTAGGGCCGCGCGTGTACTTCCTTCTGGTTAGTAGTTCTTGACACTAGGTTAAAGACCGTCGGTTCCTGGGAACTCCTAGGGATTGACTGCTGCTACACAGAACGAAGTGCGTCAAGAAACGTTGCGGACGGTTGTAGGGAATGGCGTTCTCGAAGCTGATGAACTTGGAAGAAGCTCAGGCGCAAAGATTTAAGTTACAGCAACTTAGTTGTACCAAATGTTTTTTGTTCCAAATATTTGTATTGTTTTTGACTGTTTCTGCATTATTGGCGGGTGGGGTGTATTACACGATGTTTTACTTTTTACCTTCTGCCATGCCTACTCCTACCCCTGACCCTAAACCTACCTCCACTACTTCTCCTCATTCTTTTCATATCTTACCTGAACACGAGCAGGCTAGACGTGCAGAATTCCGCAACAATTCCTTTATTCAGCTCCTTCATCAGCACCAGTTAGTGGTTAACACTACTAATTGTTGGGTGTGTGGGTTGATGCCACATACCACGGATAAGGGAATTCCATATCTGGTGTTACCGTATAGTTCCCAAGGGTCTGCTCGAGCATTTCAAACAATGTTTCGAAGCGCACTAGGTTTCCACCCCATTCGAGAACCACGTTCCCCCTACTCTGGTCCTACCTCGTACCAGAAACCTTTGTCTATAGCAATTGAAGACTTAGATAGCGATATCTATGATCCCTCGCTTATTCCTGAAGAAGAGGTACAAGCCTATAGGGTCCTGAGTAGAGGCGAGTATAGTGTGTTCACTAGTGAAAAACAGCTTAAAAGCTCGCCTCCGATATGGGTCGTACCCCACATTGGTAATTTTTGTCTAATGGGTCGTGGCCGAAGATCGATAGCCCGACTTGGAGGGAGTGCTTGCACTGAAAATTACATTCTGCCGATGGTCTCGTCCCCTGTGTTTCTGGCCGCCAAGGGTACATACTTTATCTGTCATGATCGTGCATATGCATGGTTGCCCTCTGACTTTATGGGCTCATGCTTCATCGCAAACTTGTTGCCTCCGACGTTCACTGTAGATGCAGATTATCACAAGACTAGAGTTGTGAGAGGCGTAATTAGCGAAGAGGATACTGCCGGTCAAGAGGCAGGAGACTTTTTCAAGGGTTTCCTCCCGTTTTGGGGACCTATGGTTAATAGTAGGAACCTGAGACAGTTGACTCGAGTGGTAGAATCGACAGCTAATATTACTGCCAGTGCCCTTGGTAATATCACCACAGAACTCCAGGCGGATAGACTTATGACGTTACAAAACCGTATGGTTTTAGACGTGATCTTAGCAGATCGAGGTGGGGTATGTAAGGTGATCCATTCGAGCTGCTGTATTTTCATTCCTGATAATGCTCCGACCGTTTATCAAGCCATCTCAAAGTTGCATAAGATCTCTGAATCCATACACGTGGATGTAGGGGATTGGACGCTACTTGGGTGGTTTTGGGGCCTGATGTCGACTTGGGGTTGGAAGATTCTGATGATTATCGGAGTCGTTGTAGCGTTCCTGTTCACGTGTTGCCTTTGTGTGCAGTGCGGTCCTGCCTTATGTGGCCTTTGTGCTACAACGTGTATGAGACAGCCACCTGTTACCAAGGGGACTCGGTTGGACAGAGCTATGCTACAGCAACATCTAGATGGTCTGATGAATATCGAGTATGATTCCGACTAGTGCTTGCCTACATGAGGGCAAAAGGAGCGTCTGAGGTTCCGTGACAATTGTAAGTGGTGTTTTCGACTCGCACGAATATGGTCGAGTCTGGTATCTATGAACCGCAAATGACGAGTTTAGTAAGTGTGCGCAGTTTCGCTGTGCTAACTTAAACCGTTCGTTTGTTATGTGGGTTTTTCATCTGTATTAACATGAGATTGGGACCCCCTCTATTTGTTACTTTAAGGTCAGGGAAAGAGGGGAAAAGCAAAACACTAACAGAATATGTTCCCTCTTGACCTATAAAACTTTAGCGGTATATATCCAATACTTTCATTCTATTGTTTTCATACATAAGGGCAAACAACAAAAAAAGATTTTTTATAACTTTCTCATTTTATTATTTTTTCTTTTTTAGTTATATTTCTTAGTACAAAAGTTTTTTTTCCCATTTATCGTTTTATCACATCAGTTAATATACTTTATCAAAAAAACACATAGTATAAAACACATCATTTTCTAATCTCATCAGTAAAAAAACTATTTACTGCAGGGGAAACAATATACAAAACAATCAACACTCTCACATGTACATACATCCCTTATTTAACATGCATACTACATTCATTCTTGATTCTGCGTCTGAGGGATCGCAGGTGGGAATGCAAATTAATACGCAAGGTCGACGCGTTTCGGCAGTGTGGACCGCCTTCCTCAGGACCTGTCTGCAGAATACTCAAACACAAACAATAGTTTTATGGCCCCTGCATGGTTGAAAATCTGTAAAGATAAATGACATACATTGTTTTATTTATTCTAATACTTTTTACATTATTCTCAGTTTATGTTGCCCTATGTATGACCAAAAAGACATAATTCATTTACATTTTAGAGTCACTTAGATTCTCTTGTGGTTGGACCTGAACAAAGCAGTAGGAACACATGCACACGACTCTCATGTGTGACACAAAACCATATCTTATGAGTTTTCCTAGGGTTAGGTACGTCTAAGAACTCTAGTATTAATATCAGAGAAGACTTTTGAGAAAAGGATTCACTATCCTATCCACATTTTATGTTCAAAACATTTTTTACCAAGTCTAGGGTGATATCAAAAGATAGGTATAATTTGACTGTTTCAAAACTTGTTCGCATTAGATACATTTTTTTATGATATGACAGATCTCATATTGTGTACCTGTTAATCTGGGAAAAGGATTCCTGTCAAGTTGCAAGTATTGACTTCTGGAATTTATGTAAGTAGTACTTCCTGTATAGAATTAGGAACAGAAGCTATCATTGTTCTGTGATCTCAAAGAAAATATTTTCTAAGGTAAATATTAGGCAAAGACTTACCTATTTTATCAGTTATAGTTATCTCCTAATTGTTGGTGCCAAGGCTTGTTAATTGTGGATCAAATTTTAAAACTGCAAAAACCACAAAAAAGAGAACAAACCCTTTACTCTCTCGTGTTTGATGTGGTTAAAAATGTGTATTAATTATTAATACGGTCCTTATATTACTAACCTAAATGTCACACTGACTGGGACTTGAAACATGCAAACACACTCCTTGTGTTAATGAACGTCAGAAAGCCGCTGAGTTGTGGTACTTCAGGCCGATATATGTCTGTAAAGAAGTTTAACAAAGGCATGGATTTAATCTAATGCGCTTTTTCGTTGTCGATGTTTCAAAAAATATATAGAGGGTGTGCTGGAATTTACCTTATTTGTAAATCTAGCGCGTTTCTCTTAAAATCAGATCATTGGCTGTAGCGCATTCAGGCGATGTGAGGCAGAGCTCATCCTTGCACAATTCAGAGTACCATTGCTTTAGTTGCTCTGGAGAAAAAATAGAAAATAGCGTCCTCGTCAAGACTAGTGTCTCGTGTATGCTTGACATTTGTCAAATGCTCTAGAGGGTTATTAGGTGTCGTCTAAACGGCACTAAATATTAAAATCTACGCTATACCGTACTTACTTTGGTTCTCCTTTTTGTCCGGTCCAAAGACGTGTTCACTCGTACTTGCAGGATGTCCAACATCAAGGTGTGTTTACGGATCCTTATATGCGTCATTTGCGCGCCATGTATAAAGTCACGTGGTCTAAGCTAATGACCAATGTACTTTGGACTTCCCGAAGGACGGGTTGGCGTCACTAAACGGCACCGCCGCGGCGGCCATTTCTAAGTGGCGAATATGCGTATGGTTTTGGGTGGGATAAGCACAATAATCTTAGACTGTTTACGGGGTAAATTTAAATAATGGCATCTGTATATTTTCTGAACAAGTTTGGTGCCAATATTCAAAAGTATTAGAGGAGGTGGTAACTCCATTCTGTTATCGAGTGTAAACGAAAATGAAGTCTGCCTATAGGTTTGAACACACATGGAAAAGCACGGCGGCCATTACTAAGTGGTGTTATAGTTATCCCATCTCACAGTGTGTAGTAGAACTTAGCAGTGGGTTTGAGATTTTTGTAACTGTGCGTATATATAAGAAAAGACACGGTGGCTATTACTGAGTGGTACTGAGATTGCCCTGTTGCACAGTATATTATATTCCTTTATATTCTCAAACGGAATGAGATCTCTATATAAGTTTTGCTGACCAGATTTATTGTGTCACATACCACGAGATATTTTCGTTTAAACCTTTTTTGACACTGTCAAAATAAAAAATCCAGAAACATTCCCGTTTTTTTCTGGTTGTTTCTGGTGATTCTCCTTTCCTGCATTGGATTTTTTCCAATATACACCACTTTAACTCTGACTCATGGTGGTTCTGATCCATACAATGTTGGGTCAGAGGAGATGTTAATCTGTTAGTTCGCACTGAAGATTTGTGTTCGCTAAATCTTAGCCTAAATTCACGTCCAGTCTCGCCTATGTATGGCAATCCACAAGGGCATACAATATAGTAGATGATGTTTTTGCTGCGACAGTTTGTGAAGGATCTTAGGGTAATCATTTTATCATCGTGAGATAGGCTGTTGCCTATAATTGCGGCATCACACGCGTGACAATTACCACATTTGTGGTTACCTCGGATCGTGTCTCCATTTATTAATGTAGTTTGTGTCTCTGTTGTACTCATTTTGCTTCTCGTATGGACCAAACGATCTCTCAGATTTTGGTTACGGCGGTATGTCACTAGTGGTTTTTCTAGATTTGTTTCCCCTTCGACTTCTAGTATCCTCCAATTTTTGTTGATTATGTTTTTAATTTTGTAGTTGAGTGTAGAATGATTTATTACACATACAATTTTCTCTTGGCTCTTGTTTCTCTTGTTTTTCAAGAGGGCGTCTCGGTCATAAAATCTCGCCCTCTTAAAAGCTTGGCGAACCAAACGATGAGGATACCCTCTTTCTGCAAGTCTTTCACTTAGATGTCTACTATGGAGGTCATAGTCTGAGAGGGAGGTGCAGTTTCGCCGAATGCGAAGAAATTCCCCAAAAGGGATAGAGTCCTTCTGGCAGTGCGGGTGAAAACTTTCAAACTGCAAGATGGTATTCTTAGCCGTTGGCTTGCGAAATAGGCTCACCTTTAGTGTTCATCATTCCCTTCAATTGTGATGTCTAAATATTCAACTTTTTTTTGGCTATGGTTAGAGGTGAATTTAAGGTTTGTATCACTGGCATTGAGCCAGAGAATGAACTCATGTAATTGCGTGAGTTCACCATGCCATACGAAGAAAATGTCATCGATGAAACGTCTCCAAATGGAGACGTTCTCGAAAAAAGGTGCATTTGAATTGAAGATATTTTTTATCTCCCACTCGCCCATGTAGGTGTTTGCCACCGAAGGGGCACAAGAAGCACCCATACTGGTACCCTTTACTTGCTTATAGAGGGTTCCCTCAAATTCAAAGTAGTTGTTCATAAGGACGATTTCTAAGCACTGTAAAATAAAGACGTCTGGTCTGTTCTGGGGGTATCTCTGCAGTAAGTCAGAAACTGCCTGTAACGCTTGACATTGAGGTATGTTGGTGTACAACGCCTCAATGTCAAGCGTTACGAGAATGTCCAAGTTTGGATCAAATGCTAGGCCCTCGATTTTGTTTATCATATCTCCTGTATCTTTCACAAAAGACTCATATTTCTGAGTTAGGGGGCACAAGAAGGTATCTACGTACTTTGATAATGGTTCGGTGTTAGAACCAATAGTTGATATAATGGGGCGTAGGGGTGGGTTGATTTCATTTTTGTGAGTCTTTGGGAGACCATACATGGTAGGTGTGATAGGGCAGATTTTGTTCAGGAATTGCAATTCCTTCTCGCAGATGTAACCGTTGGTGAAGGCTACTTGTGTCATTTCATGAATTGACCCACTTAGTCTGTTTAATTCTCTAGCTGTTGCTGGTCTATAGTGGTCTGTGTTAGAGAGCATTTCTCTCATTCTATTGTTGTAGTCCACTTTATCAAATACTAAGATGCCACCCCCCTTGTCACAAGGTTTAATAACCAAATTAGTGTTATTCCCAAGTTCCTTTATTGCCAAGTTTTCTTGTTTTGTTAGATTGTACTTATATTTCTCTGGTTTAGTTAATAGTCTGTTTACGTCTGCCAGGACCTGTCTTTCAAAAATCTGGACTTCTGGTCCAACCATATCCAATGTTGGTGAAAAAATTGAGGGGGGTTTGCAATTGGAGAGATTTTCCTCCGCATCACTTAGTTCTCTCTCCATAAAGAATTTTTTTAACCTTACCTTTCGAAAGAAGGCATGGAGGTCAACATGTAATTTGAATTTGTTCAACGCAGTGAACGGAACAAATGAAAGGCCTTTACTCAAAACTGACGACTCCTCGTCTCTTAGTCGACTGGATGACAGATTATAAATAGGCAAAGTACTACTCATTGGCCTATCTTTTTGGGTGTTCTCTACCACCAGTATTGCTGGTTCCTGGTTTTTACATACCGTTGTTGTTGAGGTTGTGGGGTTGAGGTCTGTGCATTCCCCCTGTGTTGTTGCCATTGTACTTGTCTGCCCCTGTAGGGGCCCCTTGATAAAAAACCCCTGTTATGGAAGTTCCGTTGTCCTTGTCTTCCTTGGAATGGTCCAGGATTGGTTTTTCATCTGTACCCACGGGTTCCATCTTAGATACGGCATCCATTTTGTCTCTTGCCCTCAAGTAGCCAGCGAACGGACGTTGTCCGCTTCGCGACCCTGGGACTCCCAAGATATTTGCGGAAGACACATGTCCTTTGTAAGTGTCTTTATGATGAGGGGGATGATACTGTAAGGCAGATGGCCCCGCTCGAGGCTCATCTTGCCGTGCCGGTTTATTGTCTCATCCGTGCATCTCATTAGGCACGTCTCTTTGATGCCTGTAGCTCGTGTTTCCCGATACCTCCCCTTTTACACCCTTTCCGATCTCCCCACTGTCTCCATCTTCCTTTGCACCTGTCTTTGTTCCTATTTCGATCTGTTTTACTGCCGATTGGAATGCACTAATGTTGGGAAGATGGGTTTTTACAGTTGGGAACCACCAAATGTTTCCGCACTTATGTTCCGGACCTTGTGTGTATCAAAGTGACCAAAGCGACCCCTCTGGGGGATAATTGTGGGAACCGGGTTGTAAACCTTTGTCTGCTATGCAACCCTATGGGAAAATCGTGTATAAAAGGAGCGATCCACAGAACCAATTTGAAGCAGTCTCCCCAAGTTGCACGTGTTGTACTTGTCGTGACTTCTGTGTTCCCTGCAGTAAATAAACCTTGAATCTTTGACGCCGAAGGAAGTGTCCCGTGTCTCTGTCATTCGTACGCCGGAACAGGTAACCCACGAAGGTTTCAGGTGTTGTCCCCTGGCACCGCTGGGTCTTAAAAAACCCAGTCCTTCAATATCAGTTGAGCGTTTAACGGAAGGTATGCTCCTGTTCAAGAGGGGGGTTTTTTCGGCACAGATGGCATAATGCTATCGAAAAAGCTACTCATTTTTTGTGAGAGGAAACACTACGCACATTCTTTGTGTACGGGTAAAATGTTAAGTATATTTCAGTGATTGTCTGTGATATTTAGGTAGTGCACTTCATGTACCTCATCTCTGTTTTACTGTGTTCCACTGTATATTATCCTTTAGGCCGATGGTGTTAGTGGTCAGTCTATATACCCAGCGTTGTTCTTTTTCAAATAGGCGTTGAGTGTTTTTTTGGCCGGGTTTTACCACTTCTATCACTGTCCATTTCATGTCATTTGGGGTGTGATTGCTTTGGAGGAAGTGTTCGGTTAGTTTTGTTGTTATTTTTCTGCATCTTATTGTGCTACGTTGTTCGCAGATTCTTTGTTTCACTTTCCTCCCTGTCATGCCCACATAGCGTAGCCCACAGGGGCATGTTATTAGATATACAACATCGGTGCTGTTGCAGTTGGTCTGTACCCTCTGTGTCCATACTTTGCCTGTCTCCAAATTGAGTGTCTTGGTTGCTGATGTTAAATGGCAGACGTTACAATTGCCACAATGGTAGTGGCCAGTGACATTAGGGAGACCCCAGGCGCTATGCACTGTTGTAGTTGGTTCCTGTTCTGCTCTAGGGCGGGTATTAACCAATGAGTCCCTAATACTCCTTGCTCATTTATAGGAGAAAAGAGGTTTCTCCCAATATAGATGACCAGTATACAGGATCCCCAATGTTTGTTAATGGAGCTTGATACTTGGTTGGACAGAGCTTTAAAAGTAGTCACACACATGAGTGGGGATTCTTTTCCAGTTCTTTCTTGGTTTTCCAGTTGTACATCTTGTGGTTGGTTTCTTGCACGTTTTTGGCATTTCTTCAATATATGGTTAGGGTATCCCCTCAGTGAGGTCAGTGGCCTGGTCACGATAGTCTTGTAATTTATTGCAGTTTCTTCTCATTCGTAGATACAGACCATAAGGTAGATTCTCCTTGAGGCCTCTTGGATGGAAACTTTCAAACCTCACTAAGTTATTTTTTGCAGTTGGTTTGTGATGTGTCCAGATTTCCAACCATCCATCCTCCTTGGTGATAACTATATCTAGAAACACCATTGTGTCTTTGCTTGTTGAGTGTGTGAACTTCAGGGTGTTATCACAGGTGTTGATCCATCTTATGAACTCCACTAGGGAGTTTTCTGGTGCTTGCCAATTGGCAAGGACATCATCGATGTACCTTTTCCAAAATTGTATATACGGTGTGAAAGGGTTGGTATCGCCCAAGATGTACTTCTTTTTTTAGTCAAACATGTGTAATCCTGCCACACTTGGAGCGAAGGTGGTCCCCATGGAAGTCCCCAGGTTTGCCGGTAGAACTTCCCTTCGAACTCGAAGAAGTTCCTTTTTAATGCTAGGGTGGCACATTCCAAGATACCATGTTTGGGTGTGTTATGTGTCCAATCAGTGTCAGCGAGAGCTCTTCCGAGGACTTATATTGTTTCATCTTGGGTGAGACTAGTGTAAAGGCTTTCGATGTCAAAGCTTACAAGGATTGTTGTCTCATCTACCTGGAGCTTTTTAACTGGACCAGTAGACTCTTAGTGTCACGTAGGTAGGTGTCTGTCTTTTTTGTATCATGATTTTGAGAAAGCAATCACAAAACAGTCGTTCAAGAAGTGAACCTATGCCGGAAATGATGGTTCTTCCGGGCGGGGATATTCTATTTTTATGCATTTTAGGCAGTATGTAGAAATAGGAAACATTCTGTTCGCTGGTGGTGAGAAAATTTGCCTCATGTTTTCTGATGTAGTTGCAGGATTCCGCTGTATCTACCAGAGATTTTATTTCTAGTTTCAGGTCTTGGGTAGGGTTGAGGCTCAAGGGTTGGTAGTTTCTTCTGTCTATCAGGAGGCGGAGACACTCCATTTGATATGCTGTTCTGTCCAGAACTACAACCCCCCACCCTTGTCTGCTGGTTTGATTATGATATCTTCGCGATTCTTTAGATCTTTCAGCGCTAGGTTCTCAATTCTGCTCATGTTGAAAAAAGGTTTTGTTTCTTCCATTTTTTCAATGTTGGTGTATATAGCTTGTTCAAACATGGTTACTTCCACTGGGATGGTATGTGGTGGTTGTATGAAGGATGACCTAATGCACAGACCTGTCCCCTCCTGGGCAGGATTGGTCTGGGGTTTACTTTCCTTTTCAAACAAAGCTATGAGTTTTAGTTTTCTGAAGAAAATGGTTAGTTCGCAGTGGAGACTAAATGTATCCAGTCTGGCTGTGGGGACGAACCCTGGTCCCTTGTTTAGCACCCTTTCTTCCACTTCTGTGAGTTTTTTAGAGGAGAGGTTAGTCACTAGGCTCTGCTGTTGCTCGAACCCGGCTGTGGTTCCCATGACTTGCTCCTGGTGTAGTTGCCCACATTGTCCTGCTCCTCCCAGTGTACCTGTTTTTTTCCTTTTTGTCTTCCTCTGCCCCTCCTGCAGCTTCCTAAAAAAGGTGGTTGAAATGTATTGTGTGGGAACAATTGTTGTGGGAAAGGTGGTTGCTTTCCGAACCCAGGGTAGTGTTGGTGACGGTTATAAGGGCCTGGGAAATTACTCATTAATGGGGCGTTATATCCATGCCATGTTGTCTGGGATCTGCCTCTTCCTCTCTGTCTGGTTCTCCTGCTCCCTGAGCTTGACTGACTACTTATAAATGAGTCATCACTGGATGCCTCAGAGTTTGTATCCCCTTTGGCTGGTGGTGTGAAATCTGGGTCAGAGTAGGGATAAGTTTTGACATATGAGAAGCGTTTTAGGTGTTTTTGGAATGTATTCACTTTTTGTTGTGTAAGGTTATCTTTGTACTCATTTAGTTCTTTGGTAATTTCATCAAGTCTTTTTTTGTAACCTGTGATCATGGCCCTTATGTGGTTTTTGGTATATTGTATTTCGCGAAGTTTAGCCTCGGACAGCCTCACCGTTGTTTTTATTATCTGTACCATCCAGTCGCGTGTGCAGTGCCACGTTATCTGGGCCCAATCCTTTCTAAACACTGGGTCTTTGAGGAAGATACGCGGGGCATTGGTGACTAGCAGCCCTTTTGGTGCTGTGTTCTTTATCAAATATTCGGTCAGTTTTGTGCCATGTAGAATGGTTCTAATTCTGTTCCGTTTCAATTCTGATAGTTTATCCAATCTGTATTTTGCGCTATGGTCTGTGCTTTGCTAGCGTCTGCAAAAATGGAGGTTTCAGCTAAAATAGCTTCTACCTCCTCATTGGTGAAAGATAAACCCTGGTTCTCACCCATGTCTGTTGGTCTAAGGATTGTCCCGAAGGAAAGGCTCTCACAGCTGTGCGCTGCCTGGACTGCGTTAAACAAAAGAGAGAGTAAGGGTAAGTGGGGATCACACTCCCGGTTTCCTACAAAAGGAAAGATTTTTTTCCTTTTGATACTATTTTTTCATTTTTCCTACACCGCAGGGACCCCTTCTTCCCTGGGACACGCTCTCTCTTTGTTTAGATATAATTGCTTAGGGGACCGGGAGTGTGATCTGTATAGGCAGAGGACGTGAACATCTCCTTCTCCGCAATGATGATGAAAAATAGTTGGTGCTGGTGCGCAGATCTGCAGGATACTTATTGATGTTGACACAGCATTTCCTGTTCCTCGACTTAGTTGAGAACAGGATTTTTCACTGAATAAGTGGCTAATACTATCACCGATGGGCTAGCTATGTTAGCCAAGGTCTAATAACATTTGAGTCAATATGCTTCACCATTTCAATTGTCTGTGTAGCTAGGCATGCAGAAGCCCTTCATTTCTGCATTATTTGAAATTCATGAATCCTGGGGGAACACTTCGGGATCCTGGGACTATCAGGTCTTCCGGTATACTACTGGGAATATTTATGAATGTTTTAAGTTTGTCAATCAGCACCCAATCGAGGTACCAATTTTATTAGTGCTGTTCTGCAAATGTTTGTGCAATTCGGCACTTTAATGTTTATCTTTCAAGCCTGCCCGCCGATAATATCTTGGGCAACAGTAATATGGTGTTTTGATCAAGGAATGAAATCAGTAGTACAAATATACCAGCAACTTCGTCGTTTTTGTTAGCTTTGTTGATGGTAGTGCGTTCGAACATGCTCAAAGAAGGGTTTAACTTGCAGAAAGATTATAAGGTCATCAACTAAGAGACAGTAGCGGTATGTCGCGTAAAATACCTGCTTTGTGAAAACCAAGCAATATTCCAACTTGTTGTCTTTACTGATCAGTGTCAAATCAAAAATGTTCAGATTCTCATGCATAATTATATTTGAAAGATTATTCAATTTCAACAAGATAATCCTGTTTGCAATACTGAGGATATGTTATTTAACAGCATCATCGTAAGTGTTAGGCAAGCAAATTCAATTATCACCTTCCAAGAGCTAATTCCAATTTTAATGTAAGCAGTTATTCCAAAGAGGAAATGAATGTAAGGAAGGCATTAAGCATAACATGACGTTTCTAAAATACGACATTTGGAGGCAACTAAAAAGTTCTGTAACATAACATTTAATAAGAAGCCCACGTTAATTTTCTCCGCTACTAACTCTATATAGTTCATTTCAAAGACACAGAACATTAAAACCTTAAAATTTTACCCGTGGCTGATGAGTGAGTGTATTCTTAGATGATTATTGGGAGTCTAGTGAGGATGGTGTACCCAGGAAGGACAAAATCTTAGGTAAATTATGTTATGCTAGCCTACTGTTTAACTCTTGCACACATCTGCTGCGCTATTTTTCCATCTGGTAAGTTTGTTCTAAGCTTCTTACATCATTGCAGTCTTTTATGTGCTTGGGTCTAAACATTTATTCCATCTTTGTCTTTATTTCATTATTACCCTTTTCTCATGCTGCATTCTGTGTGCCCTAGTACAAGAGGGGCTCATTGAAAGCATGCATTTTTTGTTGCGAAAACCACACATAGGGTGAGTTTTCCAAAGTTCTATGTAGAAAGTTAGGGGTGGAAGCAAACCCATTCGGCCTAGTGGTTCAGGATCAGATCGTTAGTAAAGCACGAGAAACTGCTAAATCCCATGTATTTAGCAGCAATGTAAAATTGATTTATACTCCTTGAATTTTTCTAGGTGGAAAAACAATTAAAGTTACAACTGCTATTGCAGAGAGGAATAAAGTAAATTCTATAGAAATCTACCTGTTGCTTAGATTTCCATCAACAGTGCCATACATCTTGGTGTTAATCTACGAGTTGTAAATCTATGTATATTTGCAAGATATTCAGGTACAGAGCTGCTACATTTCTGTTTCCATTTGCAAACTTTGTACTCACTCATTTAAAGAATATGCTCACCCACCATGAAGCCTATTCATCAAAGCATATTTGAGTATATAAAGTTGTCCTTTAGAGGTACCACTTTACTTATACACAAAAGTCTACTCAATAACACGTGGACTGAGCTCTACACCTCAACTACCTCTTAGCACATGGTGGTGTAAGTTTTATATGTAAATGTAGGGGGCCAATGGGGAGTAGCATAAAAATAGGGAACATATACTACAAAGGAGGGAAAAGAAGAGGCGCATGGAGAGGCACATGCAAATACAGAACACGCCTACAAAAGCGAAAGATAATTTTAATTCATCAAAGAAACACCCATCTATTCTCCATTAGTGTTACAGATCAAACAGGCACTAATCTTCTCCAGCCAAGTCTTAGAGTAAATCAAACACTACACCTGGGCATTTCATGTCCTCGTCTGCCTTATTTTTTGTGTGCTCCCTCCTATTAAGCATTGTTTATAGCAGCTCTTCTGAGGACAACGAGGCAAGGCTGGGGACCCTGGAATCATACATAACCATCAACAGGGATTTTATTTTGGCCTTCTTATGACAAAATGCAGCGGCATGTTTCGTCTCTTTACATTTTATTAGTAGTAGATTTATGTATGTGTTGCTCAGTCTATGAGTTAGTTCTTCATGTCTATGATGTTGTTTGAGGGCTGCCCCTGATGATGGTGCACCGGTGTATCTATTGGGGATTTCCCCTGTACTGCTTGGCATCATGGGTCCTTCCTCAGATCGGCCATTGCTTTTTGGGAGTTGTTCTAATGTGGAAAACGTGATAATGGAAGGCTGTGGAGTCTGAAGTATCCCTCAACAGATGTTGTTTTTGTTGAAGCAAAAATGTTTATATTTATTCATGAGGCAGCACAATTTGCCGTCTGAGGAACTCACAGTACTGTCTATCCCTGTGTCTTCTCCCTCAAGCCTGCCATTTTTCATTTATTTTTTGAGCTGTTCTGAGGAGGAAAAGGAGATGCTGGGGGGCCTCGGGCATGAGGCAACCCTCATAAGGGACAGTTTGTGTTAATCTGAATAGGCCAAACGTGTATAATTTGTTCCTTGGAGTCACCCTTTGCTCCCTGTCTGCAATTCTAAGAGTGAATTTATATATGTGTGACCTACTAGGTGATCCTTTTCTCTGGCTTATATGAAATTTGAGGGCTGGGAGGCCTAATGTTGGGACTGCGTATTTGACAGCAACCTCTACCTGTATGGCCAGGCACTACTGGAAATATCCCTGCCCCCTTGTGTTTAACCAATATTTATTAAAGATGGACATGAGAGGGACTTCTTTGGAGGCGGGGGTCGAACAACCCCCGGTCGTATTTATTAAAACATAAAATCAAATCAAATTTAAATAAACAATATTTACACATTTACGCAGAAAACGTTGCATGACATTTGATTACAATTAATATATAAAGATATTAGATGGCTAACCTTAACATACTTCTAGTACAAGGTATGTCCTATCCAAATCTAACATATGAACCATAATCATACAGTAATTACTTTTCTGCAAATCCTATTTGGGCCTGCGGCAAGGTCGCTAACTGGTGTAAGATCCTTATTAATTAACCACGCCCTCCAGCAGGAGGAGTGCGCATGCGCAGAGGGCCCATTTACAGTGAGGGTACTTCCCCCCCCCCGGTTACCCCCATACGCTCTATTAACTCCATTAAAGTAGGCCCTTGCATCTCTGTGCTGTTTACTGACAACATTGTGCACATGCGGGGTGGCCAACCAGCCTAAAGAAAGTGCGACTCCCCCATCCCCCGCACCCATCCAGCCAACCGGCTGTACCGCCCCTGGTTTCTAGGAGAGACCACTTGTGCCTCCCCTTGGGCGACCCCATTCAAGAATCGCGCCGCCCTCTAAGGACCTTAAATTTACTGCTCACCAATCATGACCTTACCGCCACAGGCCAGCGTAGTTGACCGACTATCTGGCCCCACCTATCCTTCTACACTGAAAGATCTTGCCATGCCCTTAAAACTCACTAGCCAAGCCATTATATTTTCCAACAGGATTTCATTACATAACCTAATCAGGGGGACCCAGTCTTTTAAGATGCACGGTTCCCCCCTGACACACCCATGTGCGATGGTTTGTAGCCGAGGAGACCTGAACAATTTCCAAATTTTATTGTTGATCCTCCTTACTGAGTGAATCAACGCTTTAACAGAATCTCCCCCCTCCAGTTAAATCTGGGTACCATCTGAGACCAAATTATGGTGCAGCCCTTGCATGTCTTAGCTAACCAGCCCACTTCTGAGATTATGTCCTCCATCAAGCCTCTTCTACCCAAATTCACCAGGTTGTTCCCACCTAAATGTAAGATAACAATCCTGGGTGGAGGACTTTGTCTACTCAGCAGATCTGTAACGAAAGCCCTGAACTGACTGAGGCAGAGACCCGCTTTACCATGGAAAGATATCGTGAAACCACCCTGCTCAGCTCTGTGTCTGTAATTACCTGAAAGAAAAACTAATTTCAGACGCCTTACATATGAATGACCAATGACCCAAACTACTTTTGCTCCTGTGTCCTGTGGATGTGCCCGCCGTTGAGAAGTATCTTGCTGCTGGTTCGCCAATGCCAGTTTCCCCCCTGCGTGACAGGTTCGAGAAACTGAAATGTAAGCAGAAAAATAGGACAGGAATCAGCACAAATGCATTGCCACCCTCACAACATGTGTAGCCGCACATAGCCCTTATAACAATTGGATGACAACCTCCCAATTCTCTTCACACTGTTGCTGTGCAAACCTCTAGCTGTTGCTTCTGTTGCAGCCCCTATTCTGAATAAATGAGTTCCAAAGTCCTTTGGATCCAAACCTGTCCTGTCTGTCACCATGGCCAATACCCTTTTAAACTGGAACTTGGTAAGAGGGGTACCGTCAGCATGCAATAGTAATGCTCCCCCCATCGCACTATTCCTCGGCTGGAGGAACGCTTCTAGCTGCATCACTTGGCAGCATGGATTATCCTGTGCGCGGTGAAGTACTATCCTTTGCCACGGGCTTCCTGATCCGTTTCGGATTTTTTAATGGTTATTAGCAAAGTGTCGCCCTGTATCTTTGCATGCTCCAGCTGGAGCCCACCTTGCACTCCTGCTTATTACGCGCCACCAGTTCCCCTACCCTAAATGCACCATAAAAGGCCAGTGAAAAAGCGCCTCTGAATAACAATGCCTCCCCTGTTGAGCGGCAAATGCCACCAAGGGCTGCTAACAGTGATGTCAGCCGCTCTAAACCAATCAGGCGTCTTGTGTCTGGAGCAGCCCCCTGGAGGCGCCGCCGCCCCTTCAGTGCCTTCCTCACAATGAAACTATTAGTGGGATCCTTTTCGTCCTTGATTTGCGTGAAAAAATAAACGGCTGCCACATGTCGCCTGGCTGTTGCCGCAGAGCGCCCTTCCTCATTCAAAGTGTCTAAATACTGGAGGAATGGCCCTGTCTCATGTCAGCTATCCGCCCAATCCTACCCCAGAAAAGCGCAGTAAGACCAAAACGCACCTTCATAAGCTTTCCTGGTCCTGGGAGCTAGGCTAGCTGCCACAAGGTTCTGTAGCTGGGGACACCAATTTGCCAGAGTACCTCCGGGAAGAGTGTTGGTGTAGCCTCTGCAGAGGGTAGGTGTTCCCTGACAACCTGCATCTTGAAGCAAAATAGTGCATCAGCAGCATTATTCAGTACCCCTGGGACATGTTTAGCCTTAAACTGTATGTTCAGCTTCATACACAACAGCACTATCTCTTTCAACAGGCAAAGAATCATTTTACACCGTGCAGCCTGCTGGATGATGCATTCAACCACCGTCATGTTGTCTGACCAGAAAATCCCAGATTGATTACGCAGATGATGGGGCCAAATAGTCAGTGCCTCCCAGATGGAAAAGAGTTCCAGAAAACCAATATTGGCTGTCACACCATTCTCCACCCACCAAGCCGGCCAATGTTGTGCCACCCATTCTTTCCCAAGTATGGCACCAAATCCCAAACTGCCCACAGTGTCCGTCCATAAACCTAACTCCGCGAAAGTAGTGGGAGGACCGGGCCACACTACCCTGTTGTTGAAAACGGAAACACCCTTGTGCTGAGTCTAGTTCAATGCCTAAAAATTCTATTGTGGACCCTTAACCCATTGTCTTCCCCGGCGCCAGAGGAACCCCGAAAGTACGCATGAGCACGCAAAATTCCGGCAATGCCCAAGCACACTCCCGGGAGCCCGACGACCCCAAAAAGAGAAAGTCATCCAGATAATGCATTACATATTGGTGCCCTGTTGCCCGTCTAAAAACCAATCCCAAGAATGAACTGAATTTTTCAAAAGTAATCGCAGAAAACATAGCAACACATGGGCATGCACATATCCATGTAGAATTTGTCACTGAATTTAAAACCCAGAAGGTGGTGATCCAGAGGATGTACAGGCAGCAGCCGAAAGGCAGACTCAATATCAGATTTGGGGAGCAAAGCCCAGGGGCCCAAAAACCTTATGTATATATCCACCGCCTGGTCAAAGGAGGCATATTTCACTCTACAGGTTTCCTCATTGATGTTGTCATTTAATGACTTGAATCTAGGGGCTGACAGATTGTGAATCAACCTGAACTCCCTTCCTCCTTATTCAGGACCACACCTAAGGGCAAGCAAACAAAATTGTGCACATGGATGTGGTCAAAAAGATCCGCTATTCTGCCTCAGCGTAATTCCTTTTCAACTTTTGTAGCTGCCATCCCAGGATTGGTCCTTACAGAAAGTTGATTTTTACACTCAGATGTCCCTATGTAGTTCAATGCAGGAATCCTGAAGCTGTACAAAAACGCTTCCTGTAAAGTCCTAGGTGTGACATGATCTGGGTACCTGTTTAACTAAGGGGTCATCGCCATAACATCAATGGGTGAGTGTGTTACCAGGTATGTCCCCACATTAATCCTGTTTCTTCTTTCCCCTATAACCTGCTTTCTTGAGACATTTAGATTCTGGGTGAGAAGGGTTTTTGTGGATAGAACATGCAAGTCTGAACTTACAAGTGTCTTGGGCCCTGGTGCATGTCCGTCTATTAAAATCCCAACATGTCCCCTTACGTCCCCCCCCTGTCCCAGGACTAGGGACCGTGGCCGTGGTTTGGGGCTACCGAAAGGGCTGTAACGCTTGAAATGTGTGACCCTTGTTCACCTGTTGGACTGCGCTACCCGGCTGGCCGTACCCAAACTGATCCGACCATGAGAGTGTGTTGACTCTGTCCCAGGAAAGTGATGGGGCAACTGCTTTGGCCTTCCTGAAATTCATGTCATAATCTTTCCACCCTAAACCCCCATATTTATCATGAGACATAGTAATCCTGCTCTGGTAACAAGCCAGTTCTGCTTGTAAATTAGGTGAACGCTCAGCTATTATAGCCATAAATACAGAGAAGGCCCTAATCCAGTTGCTCAAACTCTCCTCTACCCTGAATTTCAACAGTTCAGCGCGCCATTCACTAGGAAGCATTCAATCTTTTTGTTTCTCTGAATACTCCATTTCCCTATCATCCACCAATAGGGAGAAAATATTAATGTAAGTACCAGACCATACCAATTCTTTCACTTTACGTGTTACATGTCTGGCTAAATTCTCCCTTCCTATGGGTAGCACACCCATGCCCAGCAATGGCAATGTCTCTTTCTTAACTGTTGCCACCACTCCAGCCAGCTCCGTCACTTTGTCTTTTCCATTGCTAGTCTTTGGCAACTCTTTGTTGTCTCCTGCTAATGGCACCACCCCTCTTGGGTGTGGGTGAGCTGGAGTACCAAGTCCTAGATCTGAAGTCCCGCGCCTGGAGCTGCAATAATCTTTGCCACCAATTTCTTTGCCTCTGCCAATGGGTCCTCCCCTACTTCCTTTTCTCCCACTGACATTGGCAACATTCCACCTTCCTACCCAAGGGAGAGCAGCCACAATCTACGCCACTAGCTCCTGTGGATCCTGGTAGATGTATGCTGGCATTGTGACTGGAGTAGGGACAACTGGACTCAGAACCAGTAACCCTGTACTCAGTGTGGGCACCACAGGAATTGGTGTGGGGACTGCTGGGATTGGTGCGGGTGCCACCAGATTTGGCGTGGGCACTACTGGGACAGGTGCGGGACCAATGGGTTACTTGTAGGGATCACTGGTATCGGTGTAGGGCTCACTGGTGTTACTGGGACTCCCGAGGGACCCTCACACGATGGGATTTCCCCTACAGGATGACATGGCATGGGATTTTTATCCTGATTCTTCCCCTACCTGGGACTAACCCGCCTGGGGAGCGGATCTAATTCACCCCTAGGCTTTGGGGGCACTATGGTTTGCTTAGGTCTGCCCACTGCCTGACTCTGGCCATCCACTCTTTGTTTGAGCTCTGCAAGGCTCTGCCCAAGTTTCTCAGCCTTTCCCCATCTCCTGTCCATTGTCACCATCCTATGCATCATTGATTCCAGCATATATTCCATGCGGGAACGCTTCGCGCCACGCTTACTAGCCATAGCTCCTATGCCAACAATTGCAAGGTAACCTATACACTAAAAAGGGGTGATAACATCGCAAACACAATGTTATCTTTTACCTAAATGATTTCTACCGCTGATAGCCTCCGCACGCAGTTTGCTTGGCCTGGAAACTCATCCAGGTCCTTACCTGAGCACCGTTGGAGGTACACAGACCGGCCGTAAGACAAATGCACAGCCCCAATCTGCTCTAAATATTTCGCATTAATTTAAAACAGTTGCTTCATGTGCCCCTCTTGCCTCACAACATCGACTAATTGTGCCCAAAACCTATATAAAATAAAGCAATGTATTGTACTCCCCAAGTCATGCCTGTTAAATCGGTACACTCATGTGATTAGCCCTGAATGAGCATGCATTGCAAAACCGTGCTCCTTCACACAATCCCCTCCCCAATTTCCCTCTGTAAAAGTCTTGGCCCCCTCCCCGCAGTACCTTCAATGCGCGCACACCAAACCGAAATTAAGAGAGACGTGTGGGCTGGACCAACTTCTCAAAAGGGGTTCTCCCGCTCTCGGTGCTGTGCGGGACACTGGAATCCTCCCTCCGGTATCCACTGCAGAACACTCCTCCCAACTGCCTACCTGGGAACCTGCAGAGAGATAAACAGAGAAAAGGGATCGCCGGCCTCCTGTATTTCGTCACAGCACGTCTTTGCCCCCGGCTGAAGAAAAGAAAATCCAGCCGCACTGCTGATGCACTCTTGACGCCGTCGACTCTCTTCTCCTTCCAACCGACCTGCAGCAAGATAAAAAAGAAAGAGAATTACAGCCTCTTAGAGGCTGGGGGGGCAAGACCATGGAGCGCGGGGTCAAAGAGGCTGACTCCTGCACTCCCCGGCCTTTTAAACCCCCTACTGGCCCGGCTGGTTCTAACCGGCCTTACCTTTTCTGCCCAGCAACCCGGAAGCGATTCAATCGCTTCTGGGTCACTGTGGAACACTTTGTCCAATCCACGATGAGGTGCGCCCGTGGCGGTGCACGCCCCACCACAGAGAGCAAAGGGAGGCCGGTACCCCGCCATACTTGCGGCAAAGCCAATGGCGGCCCAACTTTCTCGACTGCTTGAATGTACATCTCCACCCTCTTATTGGCCATTTCTTGTTTGAGAGCTGTTCTGAGGTGAGAGAGGGGATGCTAGCCCGCTATTCTAGTCAGCCACCTAGCCACATGAGCAGAAAGTCATATTGCACACACTGTGGGCTGGGCGAGCCGGAGGTGATAAATAAAGAGCCCCTGCTCTCACTGGGCACTGCACATCAGAAGACATACTGTCTTGTAGCCTATGGTGGGGGGCTCAGAACTGGTGCATCCATATGTTCCCAGATATATGGAGGTACCTTTACACTAGTGACGAGGGTGGTGACGATCCTCACAGTGTGAAGCAGTGAGTTGCAGAAGTAACTCACAGCGTGTTTCCTGCCCCAAACTTACCGATACAGCAGTGTCTGCCAAGGTGATGGCCTTGTGGCGCAACAGTAGGGTGTGAGTGCTCAGAAGCAGCGTGTCGGCTGTGTGCGAGGGACCGGGGCTGGTGCGGTCAGTTGATGTTAAGGATTGGAGTGGTACTGGAATGGCTATTTCTCCACGTGCACAAGGCCTGACTGAAGGGCCTACCCTGCTGATGAGCATAAAGGTGGCTAGCCCAAGTAGGAGCAAGGTAGGCACGTGGCTAGGGGACATGAAATGCATAAGCCCTGTACAGCGAAAGAAAAAAAGAAAACAGCCTGAATAGATCTGCATACACTCAGAGGGATAATAGTTAGTTAAGCAGAATCTGAGAGGAAAAAAAATGCAGAGAAGAAAAAAATATATAAAAGAACAGATTACTGATAAGTCACGTGGGAAAGAAACACATTATATTACGGACATCTATCAAGTAAATAGCATCAATGCGCCAGCTTCAGGAGAGGCTGCAGGGGATGATGCACCGCAAGTTCTGCAATGAACTGTGCAAGGGTCATTGACAGCACTCTCTCCATTCAGTGAGCTAGTGGACCCAGCAAAGGTAGCGCTGTTTTGGTGCAACTGGATATGCCAAATCAACAATTTCTTTTGTGTGACCATGGAAACAAATGGCACATTTCATAGCTTCCTTATGCTTCATATGGTCAGTGATGAACTCCATGACTTGTTCATGAACTTGCCAAACACTGGAGCTGACCCCGACTTTGAGGCGGTGGTAGCTGCATTAGATAGCCACTTCGACCCACAACTGAATCCTGACTATGAATGCCCCAAGTTGGGGCAAGCCCACCAATTGAAAGGGGAGTCAGTAGACATGTTCTTTATGCAGATGCGCAACTGGCAGGCACGTGTACAGGGAAAGTCCGACTGGACGAAATCAGGGCCCAACTGATTCAGGACTGCAGGTCTTCCAGTTTGCAAATACTGATACTCCGTAAACTTGGAATAACCATCAATGACACCTTGATACTGGGAAGTTCCAAGAACTAGTGGACAATGATTCAGGGGTCATGGAATGGGAGTTATCCTGCAGTACCACAATCAATGCAAAGGCAGAGGCAACCAAAGTCAAGGAAGACAGGGTGGATGCCATTAAGTGGAGACCAGCCACAGCATGCAGAGCTCACGTTCCCAGACCCAGTAAGAAGTTGTGCAGGAGCTTTGGTCTGCCCCATCATACACCAAGAGGGTGTCCAAAGCAAGGGGAGACGTGTTTCAATTGTTGAGGGTCAAACCACTTTGCAAAGGGCTCCTGTTGCTCCCGTGCCAAAGAGAGCACGCTGAAGCTAGGGGGAAAGACATAGAATATCGGGAATCTGTCGCTGGAAGACCACTGTGACAAGCAGTCGTTGCCCCAGGATGGTGAAAGTGGTCCCCAAGAAGAGGAGGATGATGATGTCTTTACTATATCATTCATGGGACGACACGGCCAGAAGAAGAGGCCACCCCCAATGCCCATGTAGAAGTGAATGGAATGTCAGTGGTAGCACTCATTGACAAGGGAGCATCTGTCAAGGTCCTTGACTCAGAAGAAGTCAAGAAACTACACCCATGACTGGTGCTTACCCCGATGTATGCCAACATTAACACCTATGTGAGCACCGGACTCTATTCCCGTTAGAGGAGTTGTCGAGGTTGGAATCTCCAGTGGCGATGTGAAAATGGAGAAAAAATGTCATGTGACCAGAGACAGTACAGGGACTATATTCAGATGTCACACTGCTGAAGATTGGGGATTGGTATTCTCTGCAAAGCAAGTTCACCAGTCGCGCACCGGGATCATCCTGACTGAATTTCCACAGCTATTCACAGGACTGGTGTGCTTATAAGGAATCCAGATAAAACTTCACATTGACAAAACGCTGCTGCCAGTAGCCCTATGGCACCGTTGAGTGCTGTTCCACACATGACCCCTGGTGGAAAAATAACTGGATTGGCTGGAGAAGGAGGGAGTCATCGAGAAGGTAACCTGTCAAAACCCAAAAAGCCAATTGCCATCAGGCTGTGCATTGACATGTGACTGCCTAACATGACTATTTGGAGGATAAAGCATATCACGCCAACAATTTATGAAACCGTAGGGGATTTGAATGGGGTGAGGTGGTATTCCAAACTCAACCTTATCTCTGGATAGCACCAGTTAGCTTTGGAAAAGTCTAGCTGCTAAATAACCATTCTTTCGACTCATGTGGGCCTTTGCAGGTTCAAGCTGCTCAGTTTTGGAGTCTCATCAGTGGCAGAGATCTTCCAAGACACCACAGATAAGACATTTTCTGGACTATTGGGTGTGATTAATGTCAGTGATGACATCCTCATATTCTCCAGCACATTAGAAGAACATCACACTCGGCTCAGAGCAATCTTGCACCGCTTGGCAGACTGTGGACTGACGCTCCAAAAATACAAGTGAATGTTCTGTGCCAACGATATAGAATTGTTTGGATACAAATTCTCGCAGGATGGTCTGAGGGTAAACCAAGAGAAGATTGTAGCAATCAAGACACCTGCCATTCTGGGAAATCCCTCTGAAATTCGCAGTTTTCTAGGAATGGCCAACTACTCTGGCTGTTTTATCCCAAAGCTGGCCATGCTGTCGGAACCACTCAAAGCACAGACGAAGAAGGGCTGAGTGGGCCTGGACAGAGAAGACTGCTCAGGCGTTTGTGGATGTCAAAGAGGCCCTCCTACAGGATGCTACCATGGTGTACTTTGATCCGACCTCGAGAACCAAGCCAATCGTAGATGCATGTCCTGTTGGACTTGGGGCAGTACTGCTACAGATGAAACAGGAAGGTGAATTGTTCTCCATTGCAATTGCGTGCCGAGCATTGACGGCGGGGGAGAACCGCTGATCGTAGATGCAAGTCCGGTGGGACTTTGGGCCCAGATTGAAAGAGTGGTGCGTGCCATTCGATGGGCCTGCAAGCACTTCTACATATACCTGTGAGGAGAAAAATTTCTGGTTGTGACAGACCATAAATCATTGGTGCCCCTCTTTGCAGGAACTGCTCGCAATGGTCCACCAAGAATTGAAAGATGGGCCATTCTGTTGCAGCAATACTCGTCTGAAGTAATCTAATGGCCCAGGGTAAAAAAATCCAGCAGCTACCTTGTCGAGGTATCTGGTTGTGGGGAAAATAGCAGGGATCAAGAAGAAGAGGAAGACACAGAACTGTTTGTGAAAATGATCAAGATTACTGCCTGTCATAGGGCACTCACACTGGCAGAAATAATTGAGCACACCAAGGAAGATGCCTGTTTGCAAAAAGTGAGAGGAACACTAAAAAGAACAGCAGTGGAAAAACTTCCTCAACAGGTCAGGGGAATTGATGCTGGAAGAACAGGAATCGCAGACATAGCTTTGGAGCTGCAGGGACAAACTAAGTGAAAATGAACATGGCCTGATGAGGTCACCAAATAGTCATTATACAAAGTCTGTGGATGAGGATTGTGGACCTAGCACACCAAGGTCATCAGAGAGTAGCCAAAACTAACGCATGTCTGAGAAGCAAGGTGTGGCTTCCGCAAATTGATCGCCTGGCTGAAGAAGTGTGTCATGCCTACATTATTTCGGAAAGAGAACTTCACGTGGCACTTGTAATCACGGAAATGCCCCCCAACAGCCGTGGGTATCCATGTTCATGGACTTTGGTAGCTTTCTGGACAGCAGAACAACACTAGTTGTTGAGGACTGCTATTCGAAATTTCCAGCTGTAGAAGTGATATGTTCAATTCGCTTTGAATATGTCAAACCTGCACTGGAGAAAATATTTGCGATGTTGAGATTGCCAGAAGAGATTAAAACTGAAAATAGTCCCCTATTTCAGGAGCAGGAATTTAAAGGATATTGACACCAACAGAACATCAGGCACCGGTTCATCACCCCTCTGTGGCGGCAAGTCTACGGGGAGGTGGAGCGCTTCATGAGAACTCTCAATAAGGCCCTGAGAATCGGAGTGGACAGAGGGGAGAATCCTAACTGCAGCTTATATCGGTTTCTAAGGGCATACCAGCGGATGCCTCATAGCCCCTAGTTACCTTATAGTGAATTGGGCTGTCTGAGATATTATGATCTCTGGACCCACTTGGCAACTCCAGGTCCAAGAGAGACAGGTGACCCAGCAGCAACGTAGGGTCAAAAATGAGAGAGCCAGTTAGGACAGGAAAGCAGTATTCCCCACTCTGCAGGTTGGCAAAGCCATGGTCATCAAGGATAGCCACCCAGGGTGGAAGTTCTGCAAGCATTTTGAGTGGGAGGCCTGTGACATGGTGCCGATGAAGGGCACCACAGTGAGGCGATGATGAAGTAACCAGAAATGTGTCTTGGCTCCATAAACTCCCCCATAGCGACAGGTTGGACATTGGAGGAAAATCTGGAATGGGAGCCAGATCCACTGTTTGAGCACTGTGACGCGGATGTCTGGCCCATCCAGGCACGTGGGGCATCCTCTAGTGCTGGGTTTCTGAGCTATGGAAGTGAATGGCCTGTGAGTGGAAGTGGGAGCGAAGGTACCAGGCTGACAATCCTGAGATTAAATGGGGGGAGATGGGGTTGCCCATACATTCTAAGAGAAAATGATCAAACCAGCCAGAGACTCAGAGACTTCGAATGCAGTATCAGTGCTCCAGCGGATATAAGAGGCTTATGGGTCCATCTGAAGGGCCAGACTGATGTTCATTATCCCACATGTGCCTGATTCTATCGTTTATCAATTCACCTTTACTCTCTATCTATCTTTTAGTTTTTCTTGTTCATTTTTCAACATCTGTGGTTATATGGGATGTCAGGAGCCACATGACCACATGACGCAGAAAGTGACGTGGCACGCACCCCAAATCCTGGACATAGCCAGAGAGGATAAATAAAGGGCACCTGCTCACATTTGGAAATGCACACCAGAACACATACTGTTTTTGCTTATGGTGTGGTGCTCGGAACAGGTGCATTCATAGGTACCCAGATATATGGGGGTACCCTTACAGCTGTAAACCCAAAATATCACCCAACAAAGACCATTTATTTGTTCAGACATGCATAAATATATAACCCAGGCTGTGGCATCTTCCTTCTGACTGTATTGCTTTAAAGTGTCTCAATATGTATGTTGCCCACTCAAGAGACTTGGCTTCATATTGATGATATTATTGAGGAATGTGAAGCCTGAGGATGGGGTGGTGTGCCTTGCTGAGAACTGCCCCTTGAATACAAGACATTAAGTCTCCTTCCTTGAATTGGACATGTTTGCTTTCCCTTTTTGAGAGAAAAATGTATAGATTTGTGCCCCACTCACTGTGATCTGAATCTCTGCATGCACTATTTTAAAGTGGATTTGTATATGCATTGCCTTCTTCGACATTCTTTTACATATTCCATGATGTTGGTTAGGGAGCTAGCTGGCCTGAGGAGGGGGTGGTGTGCTTGGCCGGATCATTCACTGGTCTGTCAACTCTGGAGCTGCTTGATTTTATGATCCTCTCCTACACCCTGTTCCAAGGCCAGCTAGGTAATGGATAGGATGGATAGGATATGGCCATCTTTTTGTGCTGTTTTCCCTCTTTATGCCTTTTAGGGAATTAAATATTATGAAGCCAGAATCCCTGTCCTTCCCTGTGTATCTATCTGTTTTTGCTTTCTCTTTTATCTTTATAAACTAAAAGTATTTTCTTAAAGAGATCTCCGCTTTATTCTGACTACTATCCTCTGAAAACAACTACTCGCTTGGACTCCACGGCTGTCTGGATAGCCCATAGCCCTTTAAATTTTGGTATCTATTAACCTGATTGGGCTTTGTCAATATTGTTTCAATTTATATGTCTATCTATTACTATTGTGCATATCTCTATCTATTACTATTGTGCATATCTTGATGGCTTATTCGTTGAACTCTTTTCAGCTTTCTACCTTTTTGCTTACTAGTGCTTCTAAGGGTTAGAGCTCTGTCATTCCTGCAGGGATTCCATTTAATATATTTATACGTTTCTTAACTGTTCTTCTAGTGGTTGTGGCTTCCAATGTAACTCATTAGAATTCATATTATATGGATGCTTTTGAACCCATTGAACCACATCAGCAGCAGTCTCTGCATAGTATGTATATGCTACTTATAAGAAGTTAGGCTGCCAGTTGAGGGGGTTTGATCCTACTCATACAGTAACCACAATCCTTGTCAGGATGAAGTCATAAACAAACCCCAAATTAACCTGTGCTCAACCCCCTGGCAGCTTGGCACAGAGCTGTCAGGTTTAACTTAAAGGCAATGTGAAAGTATTTGTGCAACACTTCGAACTGAAAAATATTAACATTTTGAATAAATAAATACAAGACCAAACCAACAAAAATCCAATCAGTAGAACTTCAAATATGCTATTTTAAAGATTTCAGCAAAATTAACACCAAAAAACACAAACATCAACTGTGGATCTTTGGTTGCGCCAGACCGGGACAAAGTCACAAGTTTGCGATGGAACATGGGTTGGCTATAGTACCCTGTTAGGACCACTGAACAAGAGTCCCTTTAATCCTGGTTGGGGATCATTGAGGCAATGTGTCGGTTCCCACGAGGTGCAAGGTTGTGATGTGGGAACATGCATCATCTTCAAGGCTGCCATTGAGAGATTTGTGATGCAAGGGGCTGTATCAGGGAAGCTTTGTACAGCAGCAGTTCTGTTGCTGGGCTACATGATCCTTGCGGAGTCCTTGCAATGAGAGAAACCTCTCATCAGAGGAGGTGCACCAGTTCTGTTTGGGATTGTAGTGCTCAGCAGAGGTGACGCTGGGCTTATTTTTGGTCCACTGATGTTCTAAAAGAGCTCCTTCAGGCTCACCTCCAAGGGTTCAGGACTGGGACATTAGCACTTGGCAGGGTAGGACTCACAGATGGCAGAGTCCACATGCTGTGTTGCAGGTTGTTGGAACCTTCTATCCATGAGGCTGTAGTCAAGAGACCAGCAACTAGCCCTAACAGTCACTCTGGGGTCTGGGGTTCAACAAATGCAGGTCCAGTCCTTCTCACCCAGAAAAGAGGTCAGCAGGTCAGCACAGCAGAGCAGCATTTCCTCAGAGAAGGAGTCCAGCAGAGTAGCAGTTCTTTCAGAAGCACAGAAGTCATTTTTTCTGGCAGATTATCCACAGGTCCAGAAGTGTACCGAAGGGTTGGTGTCTGAGATCCAAAATGTACATGTGGTTCTTTCTTTGAACTGGCTCCAGACTAACTACAGGAGGTATGCATCCCTTTGTGTGGAGGTAAGGCACTTACACTATTTAAGTGTAAGCAGGGCTGTACCCTGCTCCGCCTCCCATTCTGCCAGTGATGGCCTATCCAGAATCTTAGCACTCTATTGTGTGGGGCTGTCTAGGAGGAATACACAAAAAACAACTGTCAGCTACACCCAGTCATGTGACCCAGAGACAAGCTGCAGGCACTAAATGTCGAAGGCAGGAAAATGCCAACTTTCTAAAAGAGGCATTTTCAAAATTATTTGAATCCACTTTCACCATAAAAAAGGATCTTTTATTACAATTGACAAGACACCAAACATGAACGTTTAACCTGTTCCCATTTGGAAGTAAGAGCTTATTATATGTAATTTTGTAACTCCAATGCCATCCTATGGGAGAGGCAGACCTTGAAGTAGTAAAAAAACGAATTTAAGAGTTTTTCACTTTTAGGACATGTAAAACTTGTAAGTACATTTCCAGTTTTTAAATAGATTGTACTACTATAGGGGTGACTTATTTGGATTAGAAAGGAAGGTTTGGGGCTGGCAAAATGTTTCTTTCCAGGTCAAAATGGTGGATTATAACTGCACACACAGGCTTCAATGGCAGCTCTGAGACATGTTTAAAGGGCTACTTAAGTGGGTGGCACAAACAGTGCTGCAGACTCACTAGTAGCATTTAATTTACAGTCCCTGGGCACACGTAGTGTACTTTATAGGGACTTATAAGTAAATTAAATATGCAAATTGTGGATGAGTCAATAAAACCATATTTAGGGGTAGCGCACATGCACGTTCGCACTGGTTAGCAGTGGTAAAGTACCCAGAGTTCTAAAACCAACAATACAAGATCTACAAAATTAGAGGCAAGAACAATATGGTTCCTCCCTGAGCACTCAA
This sequence comes from Lissotriton vulgaris, assembly GCF_964263255.1. Lineage (NCBI taxonomy): Eukaryota > Metazoa > Chordata > Amphibia > Caudata > Salamandridae > Lissotriton > Lissotriton vulgaris. The sequence continues at coordinate 1,994,908,608 of NC_141689.1, forward strand.
AATGTAAATAACAAGTCCATCAGTAATAGAGTCTCTTGTTCTGCTCGTTCCACTTTGTTTCTTTAATATCCATTCAGGGACTCAGCATCTGATGTTCAAGAAGACAGTTTCCAAAATGTTGACATGCGCCAAAATAATATTCTACAGCCAACACATGTTTTGTCGTGTGTATTTGCACACATTGATTCTGTAACAGATTTGTGTCCATAATCAACTCAATAGTCTCCACCAACCACCAGTTGTACCTTGGCAGGCCCAAAGTACCAAAATGATCAAATAATTTTCAAAATGTATATATCAAGTTCAAAACTGAAGCCCCCTGTAAAAAGACTCACAGGGTAGGTCCAAAGTTCCAAAACAGTCAATTGTTTTATATGATATAAATCACGAGTCTATGAAAACAAAAGTAGTTGATGCTGCCGGAGAGTAATCCCTATGGCATTATAATGGACTCATGAATTATATCATATAAAGCAATTGACTGTTTTGGAACTTCGGATCTGCCCTGGGAGTATTTTTACAGGGGGCTTCAGTAAACTCTATTTGCGGTTGTGTAACATTCTGAGCCCTGTCACTAGCTGCCCAAGCAGTGCAGTTCTTCAACAATTAATTTACCATGATAATCTATATGTACTAACTCTTTGATCGTCGTGTACATCCTCAATTGTGGCACCAACTTGCAATCCTACTTGAAATCAAAGTAAGTGCACTCAATGTTATCATCTTTGTTGACTTCCTTATCATGCTCTAATGCTGCTTCTTTCTCTAGCCCATTCCTACAAAGAAAGGCACACAGTCCATATTACTTCATTCACCAAGCCCTCCTTAAAATCAAGCAGTTACCAATGTTCCTGCCTTACAGATCTTGCTTGGTATAGTAATATTCTTGAAAATGAATCAACTACTGAAAACTCCTTAGAGAAACACAACTGATTCACACATTTCAATCACTAACAGCTAAGAAAACAGTGATTTGTTTTTGTGCACAGCACACATGGTATATACCCTATTAAAATGGTCATCATTGTTATGACATTCAAATGCTTACTCAAGCTTCCTACACAAAAAGCATATCACTCCTCTAACTCTTTTGTGAAGTAATTGGAATTGATAAAGAACAATCATTTCCATGTGGAAGTTGTCAGCCTTCAATTCAGAACTGCTAACATCAACTGATAAAATAATTGGTTTGGATATTTCAGAATTATGCATGTGCCACTCGCTCCCTTTGCAGAATGTAATAATTGTCAAATTCAACTCGAACCTCCTAAGTTCTAAAGAAAATTGCCTCACTAAGGGCCTCATTACAAATTTGTCAGTGCGGCAGCGGGCGGTTAACCACATCTCCGCTTCTGTACTGCCAAACCTGAATGCTGCCCGCCTGCCAGATTACAATACAAATCGGTGTCCAGCGGGTCAGCAACATGGTGGTCCCACGGCGGTGCATTAAAAGGGCTCAATGAGCCTACAATCCTGCCCACCGTATGTCCCCCACAACTTATTCCAGCATGGCATGGACTATAAAATCCCTCCTGTGCTGGAACTAGGGGGGTACTTGTACACAGGGAGGCACAACATGTGTCCCCCTGCATGCTTTTATCTGCATTGGACAATGAGGGTCCTGTATGGCCCGCGTTGTTTCCCCACTGTTAGATTTTACTTGGTGGTGCTGACTGGCAATCGGGAAAATCTAAATATGGATGGTGGTGCCGCAGCAGCACCACAAGCATATACTGAGCTCCTGACTGCCGGGCCACCACCAGGGAAATCGGTTGCCTGGCGGTTGCGGCAGTCAAATGGCGGTCCGACTGCCAAACTTATCATACAGCAGTCAAACCGTTGGTGAGGTGATGGCTGGACTGCCACCACACGAACTAACGCGTCTGGCATTCCATGGACCGCCAGACTCGTAATAAGGCCCTAAGGCCATTCTTTTGGACATTTTGGGCATAAATGTTCAATAATATTCTATGAACCTCAGATATGCTTTCAACTTTTCTGTACTAGTTGGCAAATGGGTCTTCACATTCTGCATATCATCAACCAGGCACATTTTTTAATTATGTTTTGCCTTCCAAGCATTTGTCATAGGTACTTCAGACATTTCTGTAATTGCACTTTGACAATTTAATCGTCTAACTTGATTCCTTCAAAATGTTGAACAGCAGGAACAGACTTCTGTCATGCTATCAGACTATCAGACTTGCTAGCACATACCAAGAACATCACCCTCGAAATGCCACATTCCATCCATCACAGTCAAGAAATATTCCAAGATTGTTTGAAATAGCTCTAATTTAGATGCTAAACTAAATGGATTCTGCTTAAAGATGTACGTACCCAACTGTATGTTACATTATTTTAAATGACAGGAGTCTGACTACATCACCAAGCGCTATGCTACGGACAAATCTAATAAATCATATAGCTCAGCACTCAGCGTCAGTATGCCACAAATGTTTCATAGAAGGTGGTGATTCATCCATAGACCTGTTCAGCAGTTTAAGATACATTTTCATATTAATGCTGACATTGTGTAGTACCTCTAGAACACTGAACCATTTTAATGCCTCAAAAAATGTAACCATACTATTCTTACATAACATGCCCACCTGTAATTCACTTTTAGCTGGTTCTTTACCTCAAGCAAATATTTCCCACTTTCTGTCACTTGTGGCTTTCACCACCTTTTAACTACAATTTAGGGCAACTCGTTGAATCTAACCGAGCGTATACTCGGTAATGGTGTAAATGTATGACTGTGACTCAAAGGTGGCCCTCTGTGGAAACTGACAATTATATTTTCCATGGTCTTCAGGTACAAACATTCTGATAACCTGCTAATGCTTCGCCGCCTAGCCACTGAGTTAATGCTTTCCTCGGCAGACAGCACGAATGGTAGATTTTCACTGCCTCCTCAACTTCATATAGAATGGAGTGGAGACACCTCCACTAAGGCAGAGGAGCGTCGCCCCACTGCCAGAAAGCAGCAAAAGAAAGGGAAACATAAAATGATAATAACAGAATGTTATTATCTTTTTATTTTGTACTTCTGCTAGGGCAGTGCGTGAAGAGGCGGGGTGTAGCTGCAGGGGGGGAGTGGTAGATTACTCCTGTGCGCAATTACTGTTTTGTTGGCCCTCTCTGCCAGCCAAAACAGTCATGCGCAAGTTCCCCCTTCTGCATGCAGGCTGCATTACAGCACTTCATGGAGAACATGCCCACCCCAACAAACCCTGGCTGAGCGCTGTGCCACGGCGCTTAGACCAATCACAATGCTGCATTGTAGCATTGCAATTGGATTAGGGGTGGGAGCCTGGCTGCCTGCTTCCTGTTCGAACCTGGAGTCGAACACAGGCGAGCAGGAGAGAAGGCACGGGACCCGGCGGCAGCAGCAAGGTTAGTGGTATTATTTTTTCTTTTTTTCAATGCAGCCCGTGACCCACTCCAACCCCTGCACGCATCACTCACCACCTGTGAGCCGTGCCAGCCGCCCCTGTAAACTGACCACTGTCTCCTGGCAGCTCATCACAATTTGGCACAATGTGTTTTTACCAAATGTCTTACACTACCCTAGATATGCCTGGCAGTTCTTAGCATTGACAGTATGCTCATCATGACCACAACAATAAATAACCTACCCACAGCCCTCCTTGAGTCTTTCGTTTACTAGTTTTTACATTGATATTCGTGGCCCACCTTTCTTGCCTCATTGTCAATTGGTCCAGTGACATTTCCCTATACACTCAAACCCACCCATTGTACACCAAGCCTGAAAAAAAAAAAAATGTGTCCTCATGTAACACAACTGGTGCTAAGTTAAGGGCTCTGATACCCGATTCGGCTCAAGTTCGCGCTATATAAAACTCTGTCAAACAAACTATTGTTCGGTTCCTTCTTCTAACTATTCACTGTCTTGAAGATTAGATTCCTCTATGGCTTTAACCACATCTGTTTCTTTTTGTAGGCTTAGGTCTTTTTCCAGTCCACATTGTCTCCAAATTTGCTTATTCACAGCATTGGGCATGAGTTGACACGTAATTTGTTCATTCTTAACACCAGTAAAGAATTCCTTTCCTGAAAAAAAATATACCTTTTAAAAACTATATGTGATTTTTATCAAAATATGACCTAATCAAAGCCCTCATGAGGTAAGTGGCTAAAACACACACACGCTACCCCACTCAATCAGTGCATTAGGGTGCACTGTTTGTGCTATTCTGAAAATATTTGGTCTAAGGTGCTGAGTACAGTTTAAATATATTTTTGACTCCTTTTAACATACAGAGGACAGGCGAGTGAGAAGCTTCTGTGGGGCCCAGAGCGAAAACTAATTGGTGGTCCTGACGGAAGAACATGATTTGTATTCTCAAATTCCCAGCTTGGCCAAACTGTGTAACCCTGGCCAATCACTTTTTTTCACTGTCCCTCCTTTTTGGTAATCATCACATTTGAGAGTGTAACAATAAAGCATGTACGAGGTAATCTTCTTTTAAGCGTGCTTATTCCAGTAGCAGGGACGGCACCCGGCCAGCAGCCTCACCAACAGTCACAATCTCCTTTTCAGAACCCAGGGGCATATTAACAACAACTAGCGATAATTTTTGTCTCTAACTTGTTTAGAGACAAAAATTATCGCCGCACATCAGCGATTTTTATCGCAGATAAACCTTGCTATTAGCAGGTTTATCGCAAATGTGATAAAAAACGGCCGCAATGCATGAATATCGCTGAAAAGTCAGCGATATTCATGCATTATCGAGCAAATGCTCTTAGCCATGTTATCCACCTCCCATTGGATAACATGGCTAAGAACTGCTCAGGGCAGGTGTTAGCTTTTGGAGATATTCGCGCTTAGCGCGAATATCTCCAAAAGTTGGTAATAGGAGATAGCGATGTTAGGGTCTGTTTCCAGTCGCTAACATCTTGGCACGCCCACTTTGCATGTCATTAGTGATAAATATAACTGACATGCAAAGTGGGGCCCGAGATGGTCGCTATCTCCTATTTGCTGTCACTAACTGGTGTTAGCGACAGCTAGGTAATAGGGAGATAATTTTATCTCCGCTTTCTTGGCTTTTAAAGCCAAAAAAGCGGAGATAAACCCCCTTGATAATATGCCCCCCAGTGTTCTCGAAGCAGAAGCACAGTGCATGCATGCAATTAAAGAAACTTCGCTATAACACATCTTCCTTTCAAATAAAGCATTGCAGTGAACTTAGAATACATAGTGACTGAGAATTAACAAAGTGAAACATGAATCAAAATTAACACAGTCATTCATAAACTCTTATATGACTATTAAAGAAAATGGAATTTAACAGAACAAAACATAACAATAAACATTGGCATATAAATGATAGAACATAATGGAAACTAATGACAAACATAAGCTTCCTAGTATCTGGGCCGGAATTTATCTTGTAAACTTGGAACCCTAGATATTACTAAAGGTTTGCCGACATTTTTACCGCAATTCCGCAACCACTCTTTACATTCCACATCGTTACACTTGGCCACTCTTCTAGTGTTCCACCATTTACCATCATCCAATTTTACAACATTCCTCCTTACCTCAACAATCCTTTTTGGAGTGGATAACTTGGAACAAGAACAACAATTCCTTTGAAGATGGTCATAATACACCCTGACGAACGTGCCTTTATAAAAAACTTTACATTCTTTCTTCAAATTATTATTGTGACTGAGTCTATATTTAGTTTGATATTTGTCCACATTTTCACGTAATACAAGGGCCCTTATTTATGAGGCCTTGCGTCAGTTTTGCGCCGCCGGTGCGTCACTTTTTGTGACGCACCAGCGGCGTACAAAATGCGCCTTGTTGCGCCACATTTACAAAGTGACCCCTGCGCCACATTATACCTGCGTCAGGTATAATGTATGCAAGGGGGGCGTATTGACACAAGGGAGGGTCGGAGAAGTGACGCAGTGAAATCCATGAGATTTCACTGCGTCAATTTTAGGACGCCGTTGCGTCAAAATCTTGCGCCTGCCTCACAGCAGGCGTAAGACTGATGCAGGCCCTTTCACATGGGGCTTGCCCCATGTGAAAGGACGCATTGCTGGAGTTGCGTCACTTTTGTGACACACTCCAGCAGTGCATCACTTTTGCGCTTACAGATACATCAGAAATACTGACGTATCTGTAACTCCTTGCGACATGATGCGTCATACATTAAATATGACGCATCAGAAATGTCGGAAAGAGGGCGCAATGAGAAGTGACGCATCGCTGCTTTCACGCAGCGATGCGTCATTTCTCATAAATGAGGCCCCTTGTTTTTAGTTTAAAAGAACCATATCTCGCCATCCATGCAGGAGCAACAACAGTGCACAGCACTCTACCTTTAAACCAGATAAAAACGGTGTAACTCAAGTTGCTGAATAAGGTGTAACTCGATAATTCCACAACATATAATTTACTTGCTCCCTCCAGCACAAATTACTTTGTCTAGTCAACTGAATATTTTCCCCAAGAACACGGTTGAAACGTTCAATCATTCCATTTCCCATTGGATGGTTCTACAATGTCTGATGCATCATTTGGTCAAAAATGTACTAAATTCTTCAGATACAAATTGAGGACCATTGTCCATTAAGAATTCTGCAGGACAACCCTCACGCTGAAAAATGTCTTCACAAAAAGCAATCATATTTTTTTTCATAACCTTACAGTGTTCTTGACGCAGAAGCACAGTGCATGCATGCAATTAAAGAAACATTGCTATAACAGAGAGCACCTTGACTTAATTCAGTTCAGGATGCAGACTGTACAAATACCTCTCTTACATATAGTTTAATAGACTACACTGTTGTTCCATCAATACCATTCAAGGCTTACATGGTAGCACCATGGCCAATAATAAAATCAACAGGGCAGACAGAGTATAGTTAACTATCTCTTGTTACTTAGTGCAGTGATAGAATTTAATTTGCTAAAGTTAAACAATCCAAACACTTTATTTTGATATAAAAGTTTGTACATCAGATGTACAGTGGCTGTCAGCAACACTTTAAACATGCTGGAAAGTCCAGGCTGACATAAGAACTATTCTCTTCAGCCTCTTTGATGCTACTCTGCCAGTGAGGATGCATTGCATATGGTGTTGCTGATAATTATAGGACCCAGCCATCACCTCCTTACAGTACTGTCTTATTGGCGCTGGTGCAAAGTGGGAAATCAGTCCATGAAACCCCTTCTCAAGGCCTATACATGTCTGCCGCCTGACAAAGATAGATGTGAACATGACTTAGCAGCATCATCAAGACCAGTTCTATGGATGGGCTCTGATTACAGTGATACATCTGAGACAAGTTTCAAGTTTAAATACTTTATTCGACAACATTGTCATAAAAGCATATATCCCTAATCTAAACAGAATAAATACTAATCTAGAATGGTTAAAAAACATATTAAATTACATACAGTTTGTATTTTGTTGTCTAATAACACAATAAAATGTACATTTATAAAATAGGGTCACAGCACAAAGTTTAAAAAAGAATGCAAAGTTTGATGATCAGATAATTCATTAGAGTTTTAAAGTGCGCGTGCGTATTATCCATGCCCACCCCAAGTATTTAGCTACAGCAATTGCAAGGTTAGGGGCACTATTTGATTTAAAAATCCTTAAGGCCTCCAAATATTTCCTTGTCCCCAAATTTCTACATGCTGGCTTCAGCCATCTATTCCTTGGGGCAGCATATAAAGGGCAAACAAATAGAAAATGTGGGATATCCTCTACATGTGTTTTACAGTAAAGACAAGTATTTACATTATCAAGAGACCATTTGACCGTGAAAGCATTTAGAGGTAAAGAGCCAATTCTAAGTTGAAAATACAATTTCCTATCTAGAGGCTTTAAAATCAAGTCCCAGTACTGTTCAAGTTTTGGGATCGTTTTAATTTCCAGAAACTGGGATGTCAGCACAGATGGTTGATTAGAAGTCAATGCAGCGTTATGTATCATATCCCAGTACAATTTTTTCAATGTAGACTTTGAAGGGAAATCGTCTGGGTCTACTGCAGACCACAAGTGTTCAAGGTGCAATTTTTGGAGTAGTTTCCTCACTTCTTTGAGCCAGAGTACTTTATGGAAAGTATCAGAGTTATCAACGTCCAAAAGGTCAGCTGCGTAATGACTCAGCTCAGGAGTAGTTTTTATGTGCCTCCAATATAGGAGGGGACGCAGTCTGACCATATCCTCGATCTTTTTCCTCCCAAGATCATAATGAAGTGGGGTCGAGGGGGTACTCTGTGGGACACCAATTATGAGCCGAAAAAAATTGTTTTCTGCAACTTTTAAAGTGTTCAAATTGGTGAAGCCCCATAATTCTGATCCATAAAGACATGCACCCAGCACTTTCATACCATAAATCTCCATTATAGGCTGGATTGGTTTTGTAAATGAAGATTTGTGCTTTTGGGCTATTGCCCCTGCCAGCTGGTTAAATTTTAACACTACGGAATCCATGTGGGATCTCCAGTTCATGTTAGCATTTAGGGAGATGCCTAGGTAGGTAAAAGCATCCACTTCTTCCAAAGAAGCCCCATTGTGGATCATTTTCCCCTTGAATTTCTTAGTGGGATTCAGATTCATAAATTTAGTCTTTGATGTGTTGATTTCCAAGCCCCGTATCCGACAGAAGTCACCAAAAGCGTTTATTGTCTTTTGTAAACCGCTGGGGGTCCGCGAGACCAGTAAGGTGTCATCTGCGAACATTAGTACTGGAACTCGCTTCCCATCTAATAGTGGAGCATCCGTCGGAAATTGCTTCAAAAAGTCCACTATGCCATTGATGTAGAGAGAGAATAAGGTGGGGGCCAGGACACAGCCCTGTCTCAATCCTCTCTCGACAGGGAAGGGTTCCGTAACATCTCCCTGGGCACCCCACCTAATCCGGGCATAGTTGTTCTCATGCATCCTTACAAGCAAAGTTAATAGATCAGGGCTTAATCCGAGATCCCTTAAGACTGCCCAAAGTTTTTGCCGGGGAACTAGATCGAAAGCTGACTTCAGGTCAACGAAAACAGCAAACAGAGGTCCATTTAGCAGCGTTACATTTTTCCAATATATAGTTAAAAAGTGGAATACCTGATCGACAGAGCTAGTTAGAGGGCGGAAACTAGCTTGGTACGGGGAGAGGATGTGCTTATCAACTATCCAGGCTTGTATTTTGTTTTGTACCATCCTGCCCATCAGTTTTTGGGCGCAATCGATAAGGCTGATGGGCCTGTAATTACTTGGTAAAGCCTTGTCCCCTTTTTTATAAACAGGTATTATTTCCGCTCCTTTCCATGTTGCTGGTATCTTTGCCCCTTGTGCAATGGCATTTCCAAGCCATACAAAGTATTTACACCATCTGTCCCTGTCCGATAAAAACACATCTGCCGGTATTCCATCGATTCCTGGCGCCCTACCTCTGGTCACTCCATCCATTGCCTCGTGTACATCTTTCAATGTAAATAGTTTGTTAGTAAAAAATACCCTTTCAAGAGGGGGAACAGTTTGCGGGCCTGAATTGTCTGCATATTGGGGTTTAAAAAAGTCTACCCAGGCCTCCTTTGCTACATGATTTTTCGGGCAATCAGCTATTCCCCCTGAGCCCCACTTTAATATGGCCCAAAACTCTTTCTGGTGTTTATCAGCACATGCTTTCTTCAGGTCTAGCCAAAGGTTCTCGTCCCACCGTTTTTTTGCCTTAATCTGTGTTTTTCTATATTCGTCCCTAGCATTTAAAACTCCTATTTTAGATCTTAGCGCTATACTGAGATTTTGTCTCGCTATTCTGCAGGATTGGTCATACCATTCTCTCTTTACGGGTTGTCCAGTGCCCTTTCTCTTCTTAATAGGTTTAAAGAATAGCTTCTGTATATTAGCAAAAAACTTTGGCTGTGACTCTTCAATTTGTAGTTTAAAATTTGTATCATTCATAAGAGCCTGTAGTCTGGTTACTTCATCAATAACTAACCCCTCAAGGGCCTGCCTATCCTCTGGATTGTCTACCAAAGTTATCCATTTAATGTGACGGAGATTGTTAGATGAAACAACATCTAGGGTCGTAAAGTTCCTAACCGGGTTTTCTGGAGTTACTCTTTGTTCCATGTTGAAGAGCAAAGACAAGGGGTTGTGATCGCTCTCCAACCTTGGAATGACCTGCATATCGACCACTTTATACCATCCTCTTACATCTACCAAGATGTAATCTATTCTGCTACTTGATATTAGGTTATCGAAAGTATGCCTACCTTGTCGGTCAGAAGGGGTACGGCCATTGGCCGCCCTCAGTCCTCTGGATAGGCATAAGCTTTTGACCTGTATTGCTACTTCTGACCACTTTTTTACCAACGGGAGGTCTAGCTGGGGAATTCCCCATTTGGTATCTTCCTCTTGTGTCAGGTCGTTATCCTCACAACCTAAAGGTTCAAATGTTGTGTTTGGATCTCCACCCACCAAGATAGTGTACTGCGTGGGTAGCATCTCTAAGTCATTATCTAGTATTTTGAATTTGAATTTAAAAACATTTGTATAGCGCGCTTATACCACGCGGTTTCTTGGCGCTTTTTAGATTGCGAGGAGACAGCAGGAGCAGAGGAAGTTAGACAGCGAGAGCTCAGGAGAAGAGCAGGGTTTTAAGACCTTTCCGGAACTCTGTGTAAGAAGGTGTCATGCGGAGTTCCATAGGGAGAGAGTTCCAAAACACAGGAGCGAGAACCACAAATTTTGTTCCGCCAGTCTTTTTCTTTCTGAATCGGGGGGTGGTTAGGAGTGCCAGATGGGTGGAGCGAAGCTCTCTGCCCGGTGTGTAAGGCTTAATGGCGGAGCAAATGAACTCCGGAGCGGTGCCCATTTTGGCCTGAAAAGTGAGTCAGCCAAGCTTGAACAAGGCTCGCTCTTTCACCGGCAGCCAGTGCAGTGCCTGCAGTAGAGGAGTGGCACGATGGAATTTGGGCAGGCCATGGATCAGGCGGGCAGCCTGATTCTGCACTAGTTGCAATCGGTGAATGGCATAGGCTGGTGCGCCATTATAGATGATGTTACCATAGTCAAGGCGCGAGAGCACCATTGCCATCACTATAATCTTTAGGGCAGAAAGGGAAAAGAAGCGAGAGATCTTCCTAATGGTTCTGAGGGAGAAAAATCAAGAGGAAACAACAGAATTGACCTGTGAGTGGACAGAGAGTGAGGGATTAAGGAGGATACCGAGGGTTTTGACTTTGGGAACAGGGAGCGGGGGACACCAAGTGAAAGAGGCCAGCGAGACGGGGACCAAGGACTGCAACCACCTCCGGTCAAGACTAGCTCCGTCTTGTCCGGATTGAGTTTGAGGTGGTTGCACTTCATCCAATCCTGGATGAACAACATAACGGATTGAACGTTCTGGAAGGATGAGGGGGAGTGAGAAAGGTTGAAAATTAGCTGGAGGTCATCGGCGTAATTAAACACCATGACCTCAAGCTGCTGCAACATAAAAATGAGGGGGTAAATGTATAAATTAAACAGAAGGGGGGAAAGTGAAGAGCCTTGGGGGACCCCGCACACAACCTTACGGGAGGCAGCAGTGAAACCAGCTAGGTGGACCGCCTGAGCCCTGTCACTCAGGAAGGACTCAAGCCAGGCGAAGGCTAGGCCCTCTATGCCCGCCGCTCTGACACGGGTGAGGAGGATGGAGTGGTCCACCGTGTCAAAAGCGGTGGACAGATCTAAAAGGATGAGGGCCTGCTGGAGATTGATATCAATGCCCTCGCGTAGCGTGTCCATCACTGAGATCACCACCTTCTCCGTGGAGTGGAGGGGACGAAAGCCCGCCTGCCGAGGGGAGAGGAAGTGATTGGTTTCCACATAGGTGCTCAAGGTGCTGGTTACATGAGTTTCTAAGACCTTACCCAAGTAAGGTAGGAGGGAGATGGGACGGTAGTTGGAAGGGGATAAAGGGTCGGCACTGGCCTTTTTTAAAATGGGGATGACAGCCGCAAATTTGTGGGGGGTGGGGACCACTCCATTACTGAGTGAGTCGTTCAGAAATGTGAGGGGTGGAGTCGGACATGCTAGGAAGATTCCTCTCAGGATGTGAGCAGGGGCAAAGTCCAGGGGGGAACCTGATTTCACCTTTTGAAGCAGGGGGAGAAGTGTGGCTTTGGTCAGGGGGGAATAGAAGTTAGTTTAGAAGTGGCGGCAGGGGGGGAGGGGTTGATAAATGTGGGGGATGGGAGAGGAATATTAGCCTTGATCTTTGCGACCTTGTCAACTAAAAAAATCGTTGAGCGAGTCGCAGAGAGGTTGGGAAGGGGGGATCGAGGCCGTGGCTCTGTTAGATGAGGCCAACTCTTGCACCGTGGCGAAGATTTCTTTGGATTGTGACTCCGCTGACAGTATCCTATTGGAATAGAACATGGTCTTGGCATTGAGGATGCCTTGCTTGTATACCTTGAGCACGGAGAGATAAATAATTTTTTGGGCAGGGCAGTATGCTCTTCTCCATGCTCGCTCTGCTCTACGTGCTGCCAGCTTCTTCTCCTTGAGGTCAGGGGTGAACCAGCGGTTAGCAGCGTGGGCTCGCTTGACCGTGATCCGCCTCATGGGGGCGAAGTCGTCGCCTGCTTGGGTCAACCAGTTGTTAATGGTGGCCAGTTGGAACGGGGTGGCAAGGCCGGAAAGGTCAGGGCTGGAGTTGGCCAGGGATGAGCAAAGGGATGGCATATCAGCTTTGCCCCATTTTCTGACCCAGATGTTCTTGGGGAGTGGAGGTTTGATGGCTGGGTCTAAGGCAAGGGAAAAGGAAATTAAAAAGTGGTCAGACCAGGAGCAGGGGGAGGTGATGGGAGGAGTGATGGGGATGTTTAGGGTCCAGATCTGATCGAGCGAGTGGCCATGTACATGGGTGGGGCTATGGACGTTAGGGGTAAAATTAAGACTGAGCATAAGGTCGGTGAACTCTTTGGAGAGGGGACTTTCGCAGGGTCATTAGGCCAAAAGTTTAGGTCGCCTAGGACTAACACTGACGAGTTATTTACTACCAGTGTAGCGAGAATGTCCTGGAGACTAGAGACAAAAGTAGGAGTGGGGTGGGGGGGACGGTAAATAAGAACAGAAGTTAGGGGAGCCGAATGAGAGCTGGAGCGGATTATCAAGCAGTCGACTTCTGGAATAGGGGGGGAGGGAAGAATCTGGAAATGGAGATCAGTACGAGCTATCAGGGCCACTATTACCTATTACCTCAGAGAATGTGCCCCCTTGGGTTCCCCTTGCATAGATATTATATATTGCCAGCTTGTGACCGTCAACCCAGGTGAGCAAAATAGAAAGTAGGTCACTATTATTGGTATGGCTCTGCTTGATGGTACATTGCAGGGATTGGCGTATCCATATGAGTAGACCCCCAGAGGGGCGTCCCTAAATATTCTTTTTCGCGGGCACGTGGAAATTTAGGAAGCCCTGGCGAAAAACTGGTAACACTGACCATGTTTCCTGCAGCAAGATGATATCATAACGGTCAATGAACTCACACCAATCTGGAGTCTCTATTTTATTTTGGATACCCGCAATATTCCATGAAATGAACTTAATGCTACCTTCCATTTCCATGTTCCTCTTATTTAAGGGAGTGGTCTGGTTAAGGAAAAGTGCACAAGGTGGGGAAATAACTTCAACAACGTTAATACTAGTATGAGCACCTGGTAAGTTGTTCTCTACTACATTGGAAGCGTGATCTCTTGGGTCAGGTATCTTTCCCTCACAACAATCTGTCCCTAATATCATAAGAGTACTATTGTTTCCATATTTAACCTCTGCAACCTTAGTTTTCCTTAAGCTCCTCGATTTTTCCAGTCAATCACATTGGCTTAGGCCTGAAAGGGCAGAGAACCTGTTCTCGATCGAGATACCCCAATTATTTTTATTTCCAGGGATTTTGGTTTTTCTTATTACAGGGTTCCATTTCGTTTTCAGCAGTGTTGGATTTAGCATATTTCCCTTTTTTATATAGAAAAAATCCAACGTTAGCGGCACTATTTCCGTAGATCTACGCTGAGGGGGATATATATTAGCTAGAATGTTTGGTAAAACTTCTGGGTCTGAGAAATGTAGCACCACGCAATCCCCCTTAAATTTTTTGATGCCACCCCCGATCCATTCAACCCTTCTAGCTTTGACTACTTCCTGCGCCAACTGATCTCTGCCTCCTGGTTTAAAAGCCATGTTCTTTGATAACCAGTGAAGTGATTTATTTATCAAAGAAGGGATGTTCTCTACTTGCCCTGGTTGTAATTGAGGAACATTTGCTAGGACCAATATTAATGGGGAAGCTTCCACTATTAGTTCGACAGGCCCCTTCTCTATGCTGTCGAAATCTTTTGTGCTTCTAAAGCTGGGCCCGGCAGAATCCTCGTTAATAGTAACTGAATCTGGGTCTCCCGATCCCTCCCCCCTTTGGACAGGTCTCCTCGTGGTATTCTGGGAAGTATTTGCAGAAAAATCTGACCCAAGGGCAGTTTTAGTAATTTTTGGGTCAGCTGAAGCTGTATTTAGTAGAGCAGTATTTGATTTTTCTTCTGATGTTTTTTGCAAAAGCACCCCCAGTCTATTAACCTCTTCTGTGAGCTGGTCTATTTTGCTTAGGAGTGGTTTGGTAATAGTTTTAATTTTATTGTCTATGGCATTCAGCAGCTTCTTAAATTGGTCTTCATCCAGATGAATCTTTCCTCCCACATTACTCCTAGTATCATCTCCAGTATTTCCCTGGGGGGAAGCGTCAGGGCGCTTTTTACCTGACCGAAGGCCACCCCTTTTTGGTATGTTTTTTCCCCCTCCCTTCGTTACTCTAGGTGCTGGGACCAGTGTGGGGGTTTCTTCTTCTAGAGTAATAATGTCAATATCGGTTGTGCTTTCGGGAACTGGGTCATTGATTGCTACTAGTAGTTGGGTCAATGGGTTGATTTCTGGGGTCTGAAACACCTCATTGCTAATATCAAGAGCTGGGGTAGGTAGAGGCGTATTGTCAATAAGCAAGTCCGGCGAATAACTAAGTCCCAGGGATGATCTCCTGTCTTGATTAATTTTGGCAACTTTCTGTACCATGTAATTGTCTATTGTATTAAGTGGAGCTGAAGATGTTTTCGTTTTAGACATTTTCCGTGCAATTATACAAGGTTACCACAATGCAGGTCCGTGGGGTTTTAAGTAAATATGGTGCCCCAGGCACTTACAGGGGTTTGAGGGAGTATATCACTTACTTGAGAGTTTTTGGGCAGCGTTCTTGGCCCTGCTCCTGCCTCTTCCTGCCGATGAGGGCCGTAGAGGGCCCGCCCTTTGCCCGGGCTTCGCTCCGGGCGTCCCGCGAAGTGGGTTTCTGCGACGCTTATGTGCGCCTCCTGGCGCCCTCGCGTCGACAGAGCGCGTGCCGCCGCGTAGGCGCGTGTAGTCAGCAGTTGAATGACTCTTGGCGGTGGCGGCATGCTTCAAGATTCCTGGCTGCCTGGAAATGACTCCTGGCGGTGGCGGCGTCTGTCAGGTAAGTGCAGGTTCGTCATCTGAAACCTAATGGTCTAGCCCATACACTGATGAGTGGTGCCTCTTAAAGGGGCAGAGTCTGGAGAAAACTGCTCTCCTGCTCTCTTCTATGGTGCTGATTGAGGATTGCCCAGGCACAGGCAACAAGATCGTCCCATCACTTATTTCCTAAATTGCCGAGAATTTGAATTTGTCTCCCTAAAGTTTTTTCTTGGCATTAAGCTACTGCTAAAATGTATATATATGTGACCAGTAAGCACCTTTACCAGAAACATTTGCATCCTACACAAATACCAGGTAAAATGTATCTTTACTGGCATGCAAGATATTGGGTTTCTCTTTGGCAGAGGTTTGCATCCTGGACAAGAGTGAACCACAATCCCAATCAGGGTAAGATAAAAACACACCCTTGTTAGCTTGGCACAAAGCAGTCAGGCTTAACCTAAGAGGCAATGTGTAAAGTATTTGTGCAACACTTCAAACATTAAAACAGTGACAACACCATGCAAAAAGATACCACCCTTGGTTAGAAAAATAGAGCTTAATTTGGTGAACAAAACAAGACCAAAACAACAAAAATCCAATATGTAGAACTGGAAAATGAATTTGTATATAATATCTTGATGTAGTGCCTAAATGCATAAAGCTTACAAGAAAACAAAGTTAGGGATTGACAGAGCTTACATGATAACAATACCAACTGGGTACTGCATTTTAATGTCACTCTTTGTATATAGACCCTTATTTTTTCACCAATTGATAGCAACATAGTGAGCAACTAAGGAATCAGCTTCAGTCCTGATGAAGAAGCCTTGATGCTTCGAAACCTGTTCAAACCTAGGAGTATCAGCACATTAAAGGCGTGATATCTCCAAACCATCTTTTTTAACAGTACCAGCCTTTGACTGAATACAATTTCTATAGTCTATAAGGCCAGGTACTTTTTAAGCAACACATCTCATCCACCCCTGACCCTTTCTCTCACAACACATACACCACACATAGCACTACAATAACAGTGCTCCAGTGTAGTCGCTGGTAGTGGCACGCCCCGTTCGCAGTGGAGCGGGGAGACCCCTATGATGTAACATGACACCAAGGGCCCTTTTGGTGTGTGAGGGGTATTTTAACAAACAAAGTGTTGCCCTACGAAGTCTCTGGCCCTACATCCTTACGACCTCTTTGAGCTGGATCCTTTTGTTTCTAATGTAAATGCATTAAGCACCAACTGGGGCTATCTGGTCCTGCTAGACTGGGTCAGATCCAAAAGTTCAGACCGACTGAGATGGATTGTGGGTCAGATGCAGGAACCTGCTTTGGCCTGCTGAAACAGTGCCTGGGTTCAGGGTTGTGTCGACATTCAAGACAAAATGCGAGGAGCAAAGGAGGTGATATATGGGAGTCAATCTTTAGGACGTAGGCGATGCATTGGCTCCAGTGCGCCCAAAGTCAGAGATGCCTTGAGAATGGAGGTGATGCACTGCGCCGTTGGTGATGCGATATTTTCGATGCTCGTAGCAGCGCTGATGCATCATCATCAATTGAGATGCACTGGTTCCGAGGATTGCCATGGCGTTGGTGTGTGGATTTTAGCTGGAACAGCACTTTATATCCACTTCCAAGAGACCACAACTGGATTGGTACCACTTGGCAGGACAAGACGCTCATATGGCAGAGTTCAGGTGCTTCAGCGGGTGAGTTGGAATTCTTCTAAGTTCTGAGGTATCAATCAGGAAGCAAGCCAGCAAGCCTGTGGAGTCACTCTGGGTTCAAGTGGTGCAGGTCCAGTCCTTCTCACCCATGAAAAGAGGGCAGCAGGTAGGTCAGCACAGTAGAAAATCAGTTCTTCCAGAGCAGCAGTCCAGCAGAGTGTCAGTCCAGCAGAGTAACAGTTCTTCAGCAGTTCTTCTTCCTGGCAGAGTATCCACAGTTCCAGAATTATAATGAGTCAGTGGTGTCAGAGGGCCAGCACTTCTACCCAGTTGTGCCTTTGAAGTGGGGGAGACTTCAAAGAGGGACACAGATGTCCTGCCTTCCTGCACTGGCTCCAAACTTTCTATAGGGGGCTAATCCAGCCTTTGTGTGGGGACAGGACACAGCCAATTTAGGTGTAAATGTGAAGCTGTGTCCAGCTCTTCCCTCCCATCCTGCCCAGGATGGCCCATCAGAATGTGGATGGCCTATCAGTCACACCTAAGCTCCCTTTCTGTCTGGCTGTCTAGATGGAATGCACAAGGCCCAGCTGTCACCAACACTAGATGTGTACTGAGGGCAGGCAGCAGACACATAGGGCAAAGAGCAGAAAAATGCCATATTTCTAAAAGTAAAAGACACACAATTGATTTACGGAATGCAGAACAAATCCGGGCTGAGGAGGGGTGTTACCCCGAAACCGGTCTCAGGATTCTTGTTTTTAGTCCAGGGAAGACATGGTTTGGCAGTTTGGGCTGGACTGTTCCCATGCACTAGCAGACAGAATAGGTCACATGTCTCCCCATTGTAACGATTGCTTGAGGGCGGCATTGTCAAAATCATTGCTTTAAAATGTTCTTTAACTCTTCTCCAACCGGCTGGTGGAGCCCGCATGAGTTAACATCGCTTGTTTCCGAGCACAACCTCCTGGTGTGGGTCTTCCAAGTTCTTCAAAATCGGAAACTATTCGGGGTCCTACACTACTTACCTCAAAGTATCCCCGGCATTCTTTCATTGTGGCTGTCAACAAATGTTTTCCCACCCTCCTGTCCTGATGAAGACCCGCCTTTGGCGCACATTAAGGTGCTCTACCGCCTTGGGTCGAAACGTCGATGTTGCAGTCACACTAGCCCATGCAGCTTCCCTGACCCCAACACTAAGTCTCCCTTGGGCTGTGTATTCATGCATTGAGAAATGGAGAGTACAACATAACTATTCTCGTCCTTGCGTATTATCTATATGTATAGCACTTTTTTCACGTATCACCATGAGTCACTTTTCCTGCACTTCAATCACTTGATCGCCTTGCATTGTATTGTTTTATTGACAGCCTTTTGCATTCATTTGTGTACAAAACCAAATACTCATACATTTCAATTTTGACCAAAAGGTATTTTGTCCTTGTGGTGTGTTCCGCGTATCCCTCATTGGTTTTAATAAATGTGATGTTGATCCTTTGTCTTCCATTAATTTGGTAAATGTTTTTCACTAAAAATTGAATGTTTTGGATATATTAATTCCATTTGAACAAAGAAATTGTCTCATTCTGGTCAGAACGACTTCTTTATATATCGGAGTCTTCCCAGGAGGCACAGGGTAAAGACTGATTTGCATATAGCTGTGTCTGAACTGGGGTGGTGCAGAGAGCTAAAAAACGATGATGGATTCAACCCAGATTTGTGACTGAGGTGATTGTTTGAAAAGTTTCAACGCTCCACCCATCATCTCCTTGTGTTTTATGCCCAGACATGGGTCTCTTGCTCACTTTGCCACTGGACTCAAGCTAGCCTGGCTGATATGGGGTGTTACCCCGAAACCGGACCCAGGATGCTAGTTTCTGGTCCAGGGAAGACATGGCTTGGCAGTTCGGGCTGGACTGTTCCCATGAGTCACAGGGTCAAGACTGATTTGCATATAGCTGTGTCTGAACTGGGGTGGCAAAGTGAGCTAAAGAACAATGATGGATTCTATCCAGATCTGTGACTGGGGGTGAGTGTCTGAAAGGTTTCAGCGCCCCATCTGTCATCTCCTTGTGTTTGCTTTAACTTTCCTAAAGGGGTATTTTTTAAATTGTAATAAGAAATTTGACTTTACCGTTAAAGAGGATTTATCATTACAATTCCATAGGTAATAAAAATGACAGCTCTATCTCCTTCCAAATAGGAATTCCACTTAGTAGATGTAACAAGGGATCCCCAAAGTTAACCTCTGGGACGGCTAGGCCTCTTGGTAGTGAAAAACACATTTGGGAGTATTTCACTACCAAGACATGTATGAATTAGCAGAGGCATGCTACCTAACTTTTACCTTCACAGCACCATGCCCTATGGGCTATGGACATTTTTTTTTATCCATTTAATTTCTCTTCATTTTTCGTTTCCAAATATAAACTAGTGTGCTTGATTGAACACATTTCTAAAATTGCCTTTTGAATAACATGAAGTTATGGGTAACTTGAAATTCAGAGTTGTAATAATAACCATTTTTCCTAAACTCAGATTCCCTAAAAAAATGTTTTTCGCCATATTCATTGTCTTTATTAGATTTTACTATATGAATTGATGAATGGTCTGAACCCATTGAAAATCATCATAAGCTGCAAATCAGTTGATTGTGACCCTTGACCCTTACTCAGGTAGGTCGCTCCCCCACACCGCACAGAACCACCTGCGTGACCATGTCCCCCTGCTCAGCTCGGCTTAGGCCTCCCAGCCTGAGTTGCGTGCCTCTGCTATTTCATTGACCATGTCCCCCTGCTTGCCTCTGCTTTTTACATTGTTGATTTCTGTTGTACTGTTTGTGGATTTTTTGTTCTCTTTACCCGTGCCCCGTGCTCCTTCCCATTTTCCCGCCGCTGCTTCCCCTGCAGCCCACCCCCCTGATTGCCCATTTGCTCCCCGCTCCCACCTCCCAGCTGCTCCTCCCTTCCACCTCCTCTCATAATGGTGGCCGCTGCACCATGAGGAGAGTGACCCTTGACCCTGACTCGGGTAGGTCGCTCCCCCACACCTCACTGCACCACCTGCGTGACCGTGTCCCCCTGGTCTGCGTGGCTTAGGCCCCTGAGCCTGAGTTGCATGCCTCTGCTATTTCATTGACTGCGTCACCCTGCATGCCTCTGCTTTTTACATTGCTGATTTCTGCTGTTCTGTTTGTGCCTTTTTTGTTCTCTTTTCCCCATGCCCCCTGCTAACTTCTGTTTTCCCTCCTATGTGTCCCCTGGGGCCCACCCCCTGCTTGCCCATTCCCTCCCCGCTCCCGACTCCCAGCTGCTCCTCCCTCCCACCTCCTCTCATAATGGCGGCCGCTGCGTGGTCGCGCGCCGCTGGCGCACCTCAGACAAGCCCGTCTGCGCCCATCCCTGCCTGGACTAAGCCCAGGGCCCCCTCAACCACCACACCGACCACCTCTACTACACCCCCAGCACCCTCCATGCACTCAACACAGGACGACCGCACACCTGCTTCCTGGCCACCCCGAAGCACACCAAAGGACCTGCCGGAGCTGCAGCTTCATCAGCCTCCGAGCTGCCAAACCTCCAACCGTGACAGAATGCCACCACCTCAGATGCATACTACTGAACACCCGCTCCACAGGCAAACTTGCCATTGAACTCTGGGACCTGCTCAACAAATCCTCCTCGGATGTCGCCTTCCTGACAGAGACCTGAATGAACGCCTCCTCGGTACCCGATATCGCCATAGCCATCCTGGACGGCTACAAGATCACCCGCAGGGAGCACAGTAACAGAGAAGGAGGTGGAATTGCCATCATCCACAAGCACACCCTCAGGGTCTCGACCAGCATCGACGACATCCTCAACACCGTTGAACACCTGCACTTCCAGATCCACACCGACCCCAACACCACCCTCAGAGGAACTCTCGTCTACAGGCCCCCGGACCCCAGCCTTAGTTCAGCGACTCCATTGCCGACTTCGTTAGCACGCACGCCCTTGTCTCCACAGACTACATCCTCCTCAGAGACCGGAATTCCTACCTCGAGAACAACAACAACACCAACTCCACCACCCTGATTGACAACCTCACCAACCTCGGACTCAGACAGCACGCCACAACGCCTACCCATGCCACCCACATGCTTGATGCCATCTTCTCCGCAAGCTCCCACGTCATCTTCAACCACACCACCGAACTCCACTGGGCCGCCCATCACTGTATCCACTTCACCCTCTGGAAACCCACCACACAGCACTGCACTCAACAGATCCTCTGCCGCAGTTGGAGCAAAGTCACTGAAGACCACCCAAACACCACCCTTGCCCGAAACCCACCCGCTGACTCTGATATCGCCGCCCGCAACCTCAGGCGATGGATCGACGATTGCACTAACACTCTCGCCTGATCAAAACACCCTCCAGCAGATGCACTAACAAGAAAGCCAGTTGGTTCACTGTGGACCTCCAGGCCTCCAAGCAAACCTTCCAAAAACTAGAGAAGAAATGGCACCGCGAACAGACACAGGAAAACCTTGCAACCCACAAGAACGCCATCTGCAGACACCATCACCTCATCACATCCGCCAAAAGAGCCTTCTTCAAGGACCGCCTCGACAACAATGCGCACAACAGCAAAGATCTCTTCAACATCATGAAGGAACTCTCCAACCCCAGCTCCAACACCAACGACATCCCACCATCGCAAGACCTGTGTGACTCCCTTGCCACCTTCTTCCATCGCAAGATCACAGACATCCACAACAGCTTCAATAACCAGGCCGCAGGACAGCCAACGACACCTCAGACCCAACGGCCACCACCCACATCGATCCCCTGCTCACCTGGACCAACATCAACGATGACCACACCATCAAAATCATGAACACCATCCACATGAACAGCCCACACCACATCTTCAACAAATCCAGCATCACCATTGCTCCCCACCTCCGCAAGGCCATCAACATCACCTTTGAGACCGCAACCTTCCCGGAGAGCTGAAAGCACGCCGAGATCAACGCCTTACTCAAGAAACCCAAGGCGGTTCCGATGGACCTCAAGAACATCCGGCCAATCTCCCTGCTCCCGTTCCATGCAAAGGTCATCGAGAAGACTGCCAACAGACAACTGACCCGCTACCTCGAGGAGAAAAACATCCTGGACCCGTCCCAGTCCGGGTTCCGCAGCAACCACAGTACCAAAACTGCCCTCATTGCCGCCACCGATGACATCAGGCCCCTGCTGGACAACGGCGAAACCGCAGCCCTCATCCTCCTGGACCTATCAGCCGCCTTCGACACTATCTGTCACCGCACCCTATGCACACGCCTCCATAACTCAGGGATCCAATACAAGGCTCTGGAAAGGACCACCTCCCTCCTCTCTGGCAGAACCCAGAGTATCCGCCTCCCCCCTTTCCAGTCCGCAGCCTCCGAGATCATCTGCGGCGTACCCCAAGGATCATCCCTGAGCCCGACATTGTTCAACGTCTACATGGCACCGCTCACCCAGGTTGCCCGACTGCACGACCTCAACATTATCTCTTACGCCAAAGGCACCCAGCTGATCCTCTCCCTCGCCAAGGACCCTTCACCACCAAAACCAACCTCCGCGAAGGCATGAAAGGCAATTGCCAAGTGGATGAAGAACAGCCGTCTGAAGCTGAACGCGGACAAGACAGAGGTCCTCAACCTCTGCTCCACTCCCACAGCCTGGGACGACTCCTGGTGGCCGACATCACTCGGAGCAGCACCGATACCCAATGACAACGCACGCAACCTGGGGTTCATTCTTGACGCAACACTCTCCATTACCAAGCAAGTCAACGCCGTCTCATCCTCCTGCTTCAACACCCTCCGCAAGCTCCGCAAAATCTACAGTTGGATCCCCACCAGTACAAGAAGAACGGTCACACAGGCCCTTGTCAGCAGCAGGCTGGAAAACGGAAACGCAGGAGCCTCGGCCAAACTTCTGAAACAACTTCAATGCATACAGAGCGCCTTCACCTGACTGATCCTCGACATCCCTTGCCACAGCCACATCACACCCCACCTGAAAAACCTGCACTGGCTTCCCGTCAACTAGAGAATCACCTTCAAGCTCCTCACCCACACACACAAGGCACTCCACAAAACCGGTCCGGCGTACCTCAACAGATGACTCACCTTCTACACCCCAAACCACCAGCTCTGCTTGGCTCACCTCGCCCTACCTATTGTCCCCCGCATTTGAAGAGCGACCACCGGCAGCAGATCGTTCTCCCACCTCGTCGCCAAGACCTGGAACACCCTCCCCATCATCGTACGGCAGACCCAGGACCTACTAACCTTCAGGAGGTTATTCAAGACTTGGTTATTCGAGCAGTAGCAACACCCCCCTACACCAAGCACCATTGAGACTCTCACGGGTGAGTAGTGCGCATTACAAATGCTCTGATGCTTTTGGTATCTCTTGTTTTAGATAACTCAAAACATGTCTGTATTCCTTAGACTAGAAGAGACTCTCTGACGTATATTACTACTTCTGTAGATCCACCTCAGGGCAAAAAATACAGACAGCATTGCCCCCATTTCTATTTTTTTCTATTTAATTTTCATTCTTTTTTAAAGTCCAGGTTTATTTTCTTTGGGAAAATCCTAAGTGCTTTACTCCAGTGGTATCTTGTTGAACTTAGACTTTTGCCTTCTCTTCAGAAATGTGTAACTTTCATAGTTCATCCGTGGGTTTCACACCTGTAACCACTAGGGGTGCGCATAACTCATGTAATAAGCAATAGCATAATTTAGAGAGAATTACAGCAAAATTACGTGAGATTATACTGAATTACATGAGGAGAGTAACCAAGCCTTTAGCGATTTCGTAGCACAAAATGTGCCCTTGCATCAAAAGAAAGAACAGAAGAATGCATCTTTTCTAAGAAAATAGCAATAAATGCAAACGAAGATGGAGAGCAGCATCCAACAGATGCTCACACACTGTTTATGTGCTCTTGAAGTAAGCATTTTTGCCCAAGTCACTCTAAATTACAGAAGTGGGCATGATTACATAATTTTCTGTCATTTCGCATCACAAGACTAATGTGAAATTGCCAAATTTACTATGATTACTCTAACATAATTAAAATTTCATTGAGACCTAGTAACCATCACAAACTGCAAGTAGGTCTAAACCACAAAAATAGGGGATATTGACTACCATTTAGAAAAGTGCAAAAATTATGTTAAAAATGATAGTGCCTATAAGTTAAGAGATTGATCCTAGCATTGTGAACCTTTTGCTGGTGCCATTCTGTAGAGAACATTTTCCATTGTTTTTGTAAGTGCTACACTATGGCTTTTTTCTTCGTTCACTCCTTGAGAATACAAAATCCCTGATTATCTTTACAATTCTCAACATACAGAAAAAAAGGTTTGCACAATTGGCCTGGATATCTTTCATGGAATTAAAATAAAATGATGAAGGTCTAAGCATAATATGCCCCAAATATCAGAAAAATGGCTCCGCTTGGGGGATTGGGGAGAGCCCTCAACACTCAAAAATTGTGGTCAGTTCAGTTTAATAAACAGTGACTGGTTTCAAAACTCATCGCTAGTGTAATAAAACATGCAGTAAGAGCAGTGTTTTTTTTTTTTAATGAAGTGTCATGGCGGTAATCAGGAGGCAACTGCAGCCTACACTACCCACTGCCTCTGCTAGCGCTACCAATGACAGTACCAAACCAGCTGCTAACCACCCCACTCCTTCAAGTGTGACAGTTCAGAATATTCCAGGTCCCCAAACCTATAAGAATAGCTTGGGCGGCAGGTATTAGTCATTTTTAACATATTTTGCATTAGTTAAGAACTGTTGTTGTGCTCACTCTAAATCAGACAAACAGCCAACTAATATGGCAGACTGTCATAAGTGCTGGTGCTGCTAATTAAGTGCAGGTGCTGAGCACTGGAAACCACCGGCTCAAATCAAACACTGATGTAACGAGTCAAGCTTGTGGTCATTAAATACAGAAAACGTCATGCAGCGCCACACGGGCACAGCCTTTTTAGTGAGCTTAATGACTATCATTCACAACAGCTTAGAAGGAAACATTCCTTAGCCTCCACATGTCATGCAAACATACCAAGCTTAATTGCAGTATACCATTTAGGTATTATGAAGCATATGTTTGTGATCAGAGAATGAGCATTTCTATTTTAAGTATTTATTTGTGTGGTGGGTTCTGTGCTCTACTTTCAAACGCAGCCAGGCACCATGATGAAGCATGTTGAAGCCAACAAATGAAAACAGCTGTACCATGTATAGCTTTATGTTAATGAGCTCTTCATATTGGAGGGAATGTTCAGACTGATCCTCGTGGAAGAAGGCAAATCTAAGCAAAACAGTTATGAATATGTGGTACTCGCATCTTAAAAGAGGACTTGATTATGGAGTAATTCAATTTTTCTGCCCAAGACCTCAACATCAGTAGCAGTAGAACTTAGCACTTAGCATCTAGGACCCCAGATTTTTGGATCCCCTCCCCGGAGTGTGGGAGCAGTGTTCCTAACATGACAGGAAGATACCGTTTTTTACAGAATCAGTTGTGTTCTTGCAGTAAAAGAATGCTCTTGTCATAATTTGTTAAGTATATTTGTACCAGTATATACTGCTAATATTTCACTGTGTCAATTGTACCAATTGTGGTATCTCCCATTAACACTGTGCCCCTGTGCCCTCCTACATCGAATGCTCCAGGTATCACTGACAGTTGGAATGTTTGGTCAGATGAGCCTGTGAGGTGACACCAGAGATGGTATGCTTAATATAGACTACTCTACTTTATAATCATTGTGTACTTCTTTTTAACCCTGGCAATGAGGATGCAGGTGACAGCAGAAGACACACCCACCCCTGAATATTCATAGAAGTGAAGCACCTCCTAGACCCCTCCCAATCGGGCTTCCGAAGCAACCACAGCACCTAGACTGCACTCCTCGCTGCCACCAATAACATCTGCTCCCTCCTCAAACAGGGCGGGACCACTTCCCTCATCCTACTGAACCTCTCAGCAGCCTTCGACACCGTCTCCGACCTCACCCTAATCACAAAACTACACGACGGGAAATAATGTTCACTATGCAACTTTTACAATGCAGTACTTTACAACGCAGTTGTTACAACAACCGCATTGTTACCACGCATGTCATTACAACGCAAGTTGTTTCAACGACTTGCTTTAGGTTGCGTGCAACACTAGGGAGTGTGTTGGATTTTAAATCCAACACCTTCCCTGCTGTTGCGCAAACTGGAGTAGTAATAGCAACTAATACTATTCCTAAGTCCAGCTCGCCTCCTGGAGCAAGTCGTTGAAATGACTTGCGTTGTTATAACACACGTGGTAACAAAGCGGTCCTTGTAATGACCGCCTTGTAAAGTACCCTGTTGTAAAAGCATGCGTTGTAATGTGCTATATTCCTCCACAATGCCTACATCTGCGATAAGGCACTGGACTGGATCCACTCCTTCCTCACCAGCCGGACTCAGCGAGTTAGACTGCCCTTGTTCCTCTCAGAACCTACAGAGATCAGCTGCGGAGTGCCCAAGGGTGCCTCCCTGAGCCTCACCCTCTTCAACGTTCACATGGCCTCCCTCACAGCCATCATCAGAAGCCACGGCCTCAACATAGTCTCCTATGCCGACACCCAGCTGATACTCTACCTCACCAATGTACCCACAACTGCCAGAACCAACTTCCACAGTAGAATGAAGGTCGTTGCTACATGCACAAGACGGAAGCACTGGGTAAAAGAGATCCTGAATCTGGATATGAATCCCTAGAGGTATGGAGGAATTTTGCTCAAGGCTCTGGACCTTTTCAGCCTCAAGAGGACAAATAGAGAAAGAGTTGTGAGCATATGTTCCTCCTTTCCGAACACTTATATATACCCATCAGTAGGCTTATTCCTTATTTGGATGTAACACAATACGAGTAGGTTTGAGTGAGAATAGTTCTTTCTATTTGTCACTTGATGGAGTCCATTTCATTCATTATACATTTTTCATAGAAAACGTTGCAAAAGAAAGGGAACAGTCAACATGTGTTTCGCCCCTTGTGGCGAGTAAAGACAGGGATTTCTCAAGGCTATTTATATCGGTCCAACAAAACAAAGTTTCCACATGTAATTTGTACATTTCCAAGAATTGTAACGTAACATTGTTGTAAATATCCAAATTTCAGGAATGGTTCGGTGTAGTCTTTCGTCTGGTCACCGGTCACCGGTTAAATCCGCTACGATTTAACCCGTGACCAGACAAAAAACTACACTGAACCGTTCTTGAAATGTGGATGTTTACAACAATGTTACGTTACAATTCTTGGAAACTTACAAATTAACCCCTTTGCTGCGGCGGCAATTCCGCCGCAGCCCTGGGGGGGAGCAGAGCGGCGGGCGCATGATCGTGACGGAGCCGCTCCGTCACGAGCCGCGGTTGCGCTGTGCTCATGACGGAACGGTTCCGTCATGGCCCCGCCCGCACAATAGAAGGCGCCGCGCAGGCGCGAAATCAGCGCCGCGCAGGTGCGTCGGCAGGGCCATGACGGAACCGCTCCGTCATGAGCACAGCGCAACCGCGGCTCATGACGGAGCGGCTCCGTCATGAGCATGCAAAGGGTTAAACGTTGAAACTTTGTTTTGCTGGACCGATATAAATAGCCTTGAAAAAGCCCTGTCTTTACTCGCCACATAGGGCGAAACACATGTCGACTGTTCCCTTTCTTTTACAACGTTTTCTATGAAAAACTTATAATGAATGAAATGGACTCAATCAAGTGACAAATAAAAAGAACTATTCTCACTCAAACCTACTCGTATTGTGTTACATCCAAATAAGGAATTATCCTACTGATGGGTATATATAAGTGTTCGGAAAGGAGGAACATATGCTGACAACTCTTTCTATACAAGGCGGAAGTACTCTTCATGGGACCCACCCCTTCATCCTGGGATGACTCTTGGTGGACAGCCGCTGTAGGACCCACTCCCATCCCGAAGGATGCAACCTCAACATCATAGTTGACTCATCACTCACAATGAACCACCAATTCAATGCAGTTTCCTCAGCCTGCTTCCACATGCTCTGCCTGCTTCGAAAGACATTCAGATGGATCCCTCCATAATCCAGAAAGACGGTCCCCGACGCACTCATCACCAGCAGACTCAACTACCTCACAGCACTTTACGTTGGTGTCACACAGAAACAGCTAAAGAAATTACAGAACATTCAAAATGCTGCAGCCAGACTGGTCCTCGACGTTCCCCGGCACAGCCAAAACTCAACACCTCTGACAACTCCACTGGCTCCCAGTCAACAAGAGAATCACCTTCAAGCTCCGCACATATGCCTACAAAGCTCTCCATGACGAAGGGCCAGCATACCTGAACCACCACCTTGCATTCAATGTACCCGCTGGGCAACTCCGTTCCACTCAACTCGCCCTAGCCTCCATCCCCAGGATCCACAAGATCAGAACCGGAGGAAGTTCATTCTCCTAGCTCACTGCCAAGACCTGGAAGACCCTGCCCTCCATCTCAGGCAATCCACATCACTGACCCAATTCAAGAGGGACCTCAAAACCTGGCACTTCGAATTATCCTCCACCCAGAAGGACCAGCCCCCTAACCCCCTTGAGACCCTCAGAGGTGAGTAGCTGCAATTTATAAGCCTCTGATTGATTGAATCTGAGTAAAGGTTTCTCAACTCATAGAGCAGTGAAGTTCTAGTCAGCAGTGAAGTTTCATTCAGTGCCATTCAGCTGCTGGGTGCTGCCAGTACATGAACTCACACAAGCGGTCAATCAGAAGGATATGTTGACGGGAAAGGTTTACCTTTTCCAAAGAGATGTTGTAGAGAAAGTGTGAGCAGTATATTTGGGCCATGAGTTCCTTGTTAGTCAGCCAGACTTGCTGAATTCTCCAAAGGATGAAAGGCATGGCAACATGAGTAAAACAGTACTGAAATCTGAGGTGAGCTGACGCTATGTTTTGTGTGCAGTCACTTCCATGATTTAAAAAAATTGGAGTTACGATAAAAGACTACCTGAAGAAAAGAAAGCAGCAATAGAGTTGAAAGCAAACTCCTTATAAACTTATGGCTTAAACTGCTTGAGATGATCATTTATCGGTCTTATTCACTCCCACCACGATTCTCCATTCATCATATAAATGGCAGCGTGCGTTTGAATTATGGCACACAAAAGTGAGAGAATAATACAAGTTATAACTTATAAAGTGCACTCTAGCATCCTCTACCCCAACATGCTTCATGCTTTATGCCAGGTGAGATCATTTCTCTCTACACAATGGCCAGAAATGTAAACAATGTCTAGCAAACTCTGTGACAGTCTGTTTAATTCAGATGACTATCCTTAAGGTGGCAAAATTGGCTTGCTACCTGGTGAAATCTGATACCACCCAATAACCTGTTTACCTGTCGCCCCTCTACAGCTACTGACACTTTTCCAAGGCTAATAAGTAATGTCCATAATAGGTAAGCTTTAATTTACCTAAAGTATCCCTTGCCTTGAAGTTCTCTTTTGAATGCAACACTGCAATGGTCACACTGCACATTATGTATAGCACCATCCACATCTCAGATGTGGAAAGAACAGTCTACTTAGTTTCATACAGATTTCTGCATTGTTCTGTACGGTTGACAAAATTACACCTTTCAACGCTATGAAATCCCAGTGGGTAATGATGATCTTTTTTATAGGCAAAGTCCAGCAAATAAGGAAACTAACGAGTCCATTTCCTGGCTTATGTTAATACAATGCAGAGCATTCTGGGACTCAGAACATTCCTCTTTCT
This sequence comes from Lissotriton vulgaris, assembly GCF_964263255.1. NCBI lineage: Eukaryota > Metazoa > Chordata > Amphibia > Caudata > Salamandridae > Lissotriton > Lissotriton vulgaris. The sequence continues at coordinate 1,994,938,631 of NC_141689.1, forward strand.
CTTGCACTTGTACTTGTACATCACACCTTTAGGAACACTAGATGTAAACAAGGGTTTCTCAGTGAAGCAATGTTCAGAGGACCTCGTAATTGGACCCTGATATTACAAGTGAGCCCCTGCCTCAGTAATACTCGAATGCTATATTTTATTGGATATGGAGATGTATATAAAAATGTAACCCCATCATCAAATCCTGGCTTTCTGAGGCAACAAACTCTCAAATAGTCTTGTGTTTGCTAAACTCAGTGATTCTGGGGAACAATGCTAACTATGCTCCATCTGTCTCGTTCAAACACCCTCTTTCAGAGACAAGTTCAAATATTCCTTTTCAAGAAATTCCTCTTTGGTATGCATTGATGACACAGAACTCCCCCACGTTTGCCTACCTATACTCTCTGTCGCTACCCATTTAAACAATATGGTCGTCATTCTCAGCGGTGTGCATTCCGCGATTCTGCTGCAAACAAGAGTTCGCACTTGAATCAGGGGCCTCATTTATGAAAAGTGACGCATCGCTGCGTGAAAACAGCGATGCGTCACTTTTCACTACGCACTCCTTACGACATTCCTGATGTGTCATATTTAATGTATGACGCATCATGTCGCAAGGAGTTACAGATACGTCAGTATTTCTGACGTATCTGTAAGCGCAAAAGTGCCGCATTGCTGGAGTGTGTGAGTCTTACGCCTGCTGTGAGGCAGGCGCAAGATTTTGACGCAACAGCGTCCTAAAAGTGACGCAGTGAAATCTCATAGATTTCACTGCGTCACTATTACGAGGCTTTTTGCGGGGGAACACCCCCTCTGCATACATTATACCTGACGCAGGTATAATGTGGCGCAGGGGTTTAAAAAGTGACGCATCTACCTAGATGCGTCACTTTTTAAATATGGCGCAACAAGGCGCATTTTTTACACCGCTGGTGCGTCACAAAATGTGACGCACCGGCGGCGCAAAACTGACGCAAGGCCTTCATAAATAAGGCCCCAGGATTCTTATCCTTGTACTACATGCACATTAGCGTGAATTACACAATTAGCATTGGGTAAAACGTGAAGTTTAATGGTGTGGCACGCCATGCAAAATCTTACTTTGCATACCTCTGAACGGGGGAACCACTTGCAATCTGTGTGATAACCCCAATTCTGTGCAAACTGACCTCTGGTAAATACCATAACCTCAATACTGTTTTTTTAGGGGTACACCACTAGTGTTTGGAAAAGTTTGGCCTTTGGAATGAGTCTGTATGCCTCAATCAAGCTGTATTTTTAGCCTGGTAATTCCCATATTGTGAGGCTGTGTCACCAAGATTGTTTGCACTTGCTAGTCTCTCTAAATGCCTCTGAATCCTTATGCTCCTCTGACTAAACTATGTTAAACTTGTCTATGTATTTTTAAATGTGCAACTCCTTTGTCTACCAGTTTCTGAGCCATGCCCAATATGCCGCATTTCTTTTACTCTTATCAAGCTGACACACAAACAGTGCCCCATGAACTTTGTCTGTATTTTAATTTCCCATTCTGTTGCTCATAAGGAGAAAAGCTACCAGATGAATCATGGACAGGGCTACCCTTGGCCAGTACTCTTTTACAGCGAATAACATTTGTATGTTGCCCCTTCTTGTAACCAATACCATGTCATCTAACTAACCAATCACGTATGGTCTGCACAAAACTACGATTATTATTTTTTTAATAATACCCCCAAAATTATTTAAAAGTAGGAAGTCATTTTCGAAATATATTTCTTTTTTTTGTAGGAGAGCATAGGTATTCATCTGAAATGAGCTAAATAGATTTTGTACATATTAAAGCTTTACCCACCCTTAAAGCTATAGAAAGAGCGCTTTTCTTTATGATAGCATGTAATCTTCAATACCTTTATTTAGACAGGTATAGAGTGCATATCTTACCTTTTTAATGGTTCCAAGCCAGTTGCTATCTACCAGTGTAAAGCACAGTTATAGCCAAAAGCAAGCCTTATCGCGTACACAATGTGCATATAACTTAATTTTCTTTTCGAAACAATGTGTGTGACAAAATATCAGATGTTTTAGATAAAAAAGTTTACAACAACCAAATTTAAATGTGTTTTTTCAAAATAACATAAGTGAAAACTCAGAGATACGTCATTAAACCACTAAAGGGCATCAGCTTTTATAATATGTTCAAATCACATTATAATCCACCAAAATCATAAAGATGAATGTAATAGCTAGCACCAGTAAATATTTTCAAATGCATCTAAAAAGCCTTTATCACCTTCTACTTGCTGTCGTGAAAAACAAGCCCATAAGGCAGAACAGATCCTTTAGCAAAACCCTCACATTACAGAACACGCACACACACACACACACACACACACACACACACACACACGTGTTACCATCCTTGTGGGGACTATGTGTGAATACCTGCCTTGTGGGGACTAACCTTTTCCAATGTTTTTAAAACACACTAATAACAGAACATTTTTAAGAAAAAATTCATAATACAGGATCCTGCTTCAAATTTGCAAATGTATTGTTATTGAATCGTGCGCACAGCACCATCCTTGTGGGGACTTGAACACGTGCTACTATCCTTGTGGTGACCTAGTCTGTAACACTATTTGTGATTAAATACAGTCAAAGACACATGGCTAAATATTTCTTTTATCAACAATATACAAAAACAACAATATGATCGATTCATATATGAATTGCTGCATATATACTAGGTGTGTACATTACTGACAGATTATGTTAATATGCCGGAAAATGTCATATCATGCTTAAAACGACACTTAAAGCTGTAATTCACCTATTTATTAGCGCTTAAAATCATCTTAGGAGATAAGGGAACTAACACATAAAGAAATTAACATATGAAACCAAAGAATGTGGTTAAATGGACCCCGGAACTTGATTAGCTGCTTACAATTTTGCCTAAATAGATGTTCAAGTCCCCACAGAGATAGTCGGTAAAGATCATTGTATTTAAGTTTCCATAGAAATAGTGTGTACATTCAAAGCTGAAATCCCATTATAAAGAGTGTGAAGCCAATGATGTTCAAGTCCACACAGAGGTTCTGTGTAGTTATAGGAATGCTCAAGTCCCCACAGAGATGGTATGTTATTATAGCAATGTTTCAGTCCCCACAGAGATAGTGTGTTATCATAGAGATGTTCAAGTCCCCAAAGAGATGATGTGTTATTATAGTGATGTTCATGTCCCCATAAAGATAATGCGTTATTAGTGTTTTTCTTACCCCCCCTCAAAGATAGTGTGTTATTATAGCGATGTTTAAACAGATCTGGGTTTAATCCATCATCGTTCTTTAGCTCACGTCCCCACCCCTGTTCAGACCCAGCTATATGCAAATCAGTCTTGACCCTGTGCCTCATGGCATCCCTGGTGCTTCAAGTGGAAACAGAGCTTGAGTTTAATTACAGGAGTGCTAAAGTCCCCACAGAGATGGTATGTTTTTATAGTGATGTTCAAGCCCCCACAAAGATAGTGTTTTATTATAGTTTTTTCTAGCCCCTACAAATATATAGTGTGTAATTATAGTCATGTTTAAGTCCCCACAGAGATAGTGCATGAAGATGATTGTGTTTAAGTCCTCAATAAAATAGGGTCCGATTCACAATGGTAAACTTAGACAAAAAATTACACTTTTCTACTTTTCAGTTTTAACAATGTAAACTTAAACCAAAAGTCTAACTTTACTACTTTTCAGTATTCACAAACCCCATACAGAGAATGCAAAACTGATGAGGTTCAAGCCAAAACAGAGCATGTGTGTAATTACAGGAATGCTCAAGTTCTCACAGAGATGGTGTGTGACTACAGTATTACCATGGTTGCCAAAGAGAATGTGTGTGATTATAGACATGCCCAGGTCCCCACAGAGATAGTGTGTGATTATAGACATGCCAAGGTCCTCACAAAGATAGTGTGTGATTATAGAGATGTCCAGGTCCCCACAGAGATAGTGTGTGATTATAGACATGCCAAGGTCCCCACAAAGATAGTGTGTGACTATAGACATGCCAGGTCCCCACAGAGGTAGTGTGTGACTTTAGAGATGTTGAGGTCCCCACAGAGATGGTGTGTGACTATAGTATTACCATGGTTGCCAAAGAGAATGTGTGTGATTACATAGAGAGTATGATTAGAGACAAGCCCAGGTCCCCACAGATAGTCTGTGTTTAATAGGATGCACAGGGATAGCACGCAGAGATAGTGCATGATTATAGTCTTGTACAAGTCCTCACAGAAATATTGTGCGATTACAGTGATGTTTAAGTCCCCACAATGATAATGTGTGATTACAGTCATATTCAAGTCTCCACAGTGATATGTGTATTGATAGGTATGTTAAAGAACCCCTACAGATCGTATTAGTCTGGTGGCTTATTAAATTAATGAATCCACTTGAGGGATATGTGTTAACAACTCTCTCACATGTTTGAATCCTGGTGCTACCACTCAGCCTTTATTCCTTCCAAGGTCAATAGAATAAGTACTATTTACTTGGATAACAAAAAACATATGGTATTCAGCAACAAGATACCCTCAGGTGTGAATGTGCAGTTCATATATGCACATGAGATGATATGATGTGATAATAGTGGTACTCAAGCCACCACTATGATAGACTGGAATTATCCATATCTACAAATCCCACTTCAGATGAAGCATTTACTGATTTAAACTGTGTTCATCCAGAAAGGTTCACACTTCCTTAAAAATCCAAGTATCTGTGTTCTCATTTTGTTTTCTAGCCCCCATCTTATCAACTCTAGTCTCCATTAAGAAGATACAACTGTATTTCTGATTGCAATAAACTCCACATACTGATTCGTTCTGGCACTTTAGGAATCGATTTAAGAACTGGCACATCTTTATAATTTTTCTCTCTAGTTCAGGAATGAAAAGATCCTTTCCTCCTAAAGCTCTTCTTTCTCTCAAAGTATATTCTTCATGTGAGAAGTGGTATTTTTCAATTGTTAGAGGCCTGGGAGGAGCAGGTTGTCACCGAAATGGTAGAGTTCAACAACGTGGCCCTGTGTCTGCGTTATATAGGTGATATCTTTTTTATTTGGTGTGGAGATGAGGCAGCTGTGAGAGTCTTTATTAACAAATTCAACAAGAATGTTCTGAACTTAGATTTCACAGAACATATCAGCAAGGACAGGATGGAATTTTTGGATGTGCTATTAGAGGTCAAGAATAACCAACTGACGACAAAACTGTTTTGCACGAGTACAGCAGGCAACAGTATTCTTAGCGCAAACAGCAGCCATCCACCCAATTTGATACACAGTATTCTCTACCGGGAATTACTGCGTGCCAAAAGGAACTGCAGTACCAGGGCAGATTGCAAAAGTGAGGAAGCGGTGATGTGTCAGTGATTCTTGAATAGGGGGTACATTAAAAAAACTATTGCTGAAGCTATCTCCAGAGTTGAGTTGAAAACTCTGAATTAATTATTACGTCCAAGAAAGGAAGAGGAGGGAACAGAAAATATCGGGTTCATTACTAACTTCTCAGGGCAAGTGAGCAAAGTCAGAAAAATCTTTAAAAAACATTGGCATGTTTTAATGACAGATGACCATCTTAAACACAATCTAAATAGTAATCCACAGATTATATTTCGGAAAGGAAGATCTTTGAGGAACAAACTAAGTTATAATCATGTTACTAAATAGGACAGTGAGACTATGGAAGGTATACCTGGTTTCAGATGTTGTCACAATTATATATCTTGTAAGAACAGCTTTGATTGTAAGAAACTCAAAGTACCAAACTCCAAAAGGGAGTTTGTTATCAGGAAGAAACTTACTTGCACAACATCATACAGCATATATGTCCGGATATGTCCCTGTGACAGATGGTACAGTGGTAGCACGAAACATTAAGCGAAGAAACGGGTATTGTAACAATAATAGACAATACCTGATAGCGCGCCACTTTCATGAAAAGCATATGCAAGATGACAAGTTGGTACGCATGGTGGTCATTGATGCAGTTTCCCTAGGTGTGAGAGGGGGAAATCGGGAGTTATCCTTGAGAAAGTTGGAGTCCCGATATATCATCGATCTAGATACTCTTGCCCCTAAAGGACTTAATTCAAGTGAAGAATTAGCTATTCATTTGTATAAATAAGGATGTACAATATTAGTTCTGCATAGTACTCTGTTGTTTTTATGGATTTTAATATTTGTATTTACAGATGGGTGCACTTCCACTTCTTTGCAACTATTGGAGCTAACTAATGGATTCACATTGGTTCAAGACATCTTGGAGGCATCCATGAACATTTTATTGTGTATTAAGGTTAACATGGACACATGAATTTATTGTTATGTAGTAGGCTAGCCCACTGGGGCATGAATGAGATATTGCATCTTGTACATATGGCAATGGAATGAGCAAATCAATAATCATGGCCCACTTGGGCACAATTGTTATGATAGCTCTCTTTGTATATAACTTTATTAGAATGCCGGTTGACACATTGACTACCTTGAGCCTATCGGTGCGCGTATAATTTAAACGCAATCTACACTGACAAATGAGAGATCAATTGAGTCAGTGCAGCTCATGTTTACAGACCGCAGTTACAAATGTGGTCCTATCTTGTGGCAAGAGTGTAAACAATGTGAATGTATTATTGCTGAATTCTTGGTTAATTTCATTTGCCAATGCCCCGACTTGGATGTACTTTTTGTCGAGATGATATTTTCATTATAATTAATTCAGATAAAATCTACAAAATGAAACTTACATAGGGAATGTATTGTAGTATAATCTGATTTTAGATAGATGCTGATATGTCGTTGATTGTGTTAGAACTCAGACATGTATTAACATTCAAATATGGCCGCCATAGTTGCATACGTTTTATCACTGGGTAGGGTGACACACAAATGACACGTTGTGAATCGTATTTAAATATGGTGGATTGCATTGTTTTACGAGCGTGAGCAAGCCTTAATGGTAAAATGCATAGTTTATGCACTTGCCAATTAAATTTACTGCACAAAGCCTAGGTGTTCGAGTGTTCCTTATGACTTTAGGAACTTGTGGCATTAATTTAAAGGAGATCTGGTATATTGACTCGGACCGCCCTCGACAGCCCTAGATTTTTCTACCGGAATTCGTGGATCGAATATACACAGGCGCACACATATACCTTATTTAACAAACTTCAAACATTTACTATGTTTAGGAACACAAATTCTGTAAGTGGATTTCCAGAATAGATCTAGCAGTCCTTTGTGCAAGAGTAGAAAAAAATCAAGTTTGCTGTGGTACAACTGCCTTTTTATGGGAAGAAACATTCTCAAAATGTGCCCAGGTGAAACATGGCAGGGATAGGGAATTCCTATAGCCCGACGCCCTGAGACGTGTCGTTTGGGGTCAATGGCAACAAATTATCATGTGTATTTTGACTAGTAGGCCCAACCCCCTACAGCACATACCCTTTGGTTGCCAGTTTACAGTACCACATTATTGCTCAGGGAAAGGCATTGCCTGCAGTTAAGGTAGTATTTGTGTCCATGTGTTAATGCTTTTCAAAGTTGTATTTATGGTTCATTAATGTAAAGCCTTTATTATTATGCAAAGCCTTTATTATTAGGGTGAGAGCACTCTAAGTAAATGTTGTACGCTCAGACTGCACTACTGGCATTGGTTCCAGTATAAAAATGTGCACACACTTTTTCAATGTTTAGCAATATGAGGCTATGTATAGTGCTCCCAGAATGCTCTCTAATTAGGTGCAAATATTTGCAGAAGCTTAAAAACTATTTTGATGATTCTTTGCTTTCAAAATAAAATGTTCACAAAATAATGCAAAAACATTTTGCTAAACTACTGTCAAATGTTAGGTTACGCTTCTTTGCAGCATCATTTAGTAAAATGTGTTGATGTCTGCTAGCATTTCCCCAAAATGTTCATAATGGAAAATCAGTGTAACCAGTTTTAATAAGATTATGGGAAAAATAAAAATAAACAAGCATTGAATAAAGCCAGTAGGTCTGAAATTGTTAGTCAGCATTTTGGTTTTGTCAATGAGTGACTTGTTTTGGCATGGTTTTTGTAAAACCTGATTGGTGTGGGAGCTGCCGGGCTCTCACCATTATAACAAACACTGGCAAAAGTAAAAGTTGTTTTGATCTCAAAAAGCACACATTGCCTCAGTAGTTCCTGGCACTGACCAAAACACCTGTGTGTCGATGTGCTTCATGTGAAAGAGCAGAATGCTGTCACTCACAGTGAAGCTAGCCGATAGACAGACAGAGAGAGAGAGACAGAATGTTAATGAACACAAAAGGTCATGGTTAACGCCAGACCTACTTAGAGGCCCAAATATTAAATAAAGTCTCAAAATTGCACCCAAGTCCTTGCATTAAGTGAATTCACAATACATTTAAGAAGTAGGCCAAGAAATAGTACTCCTAAAAATATTTGTGAACTGCATTTTAGCATGATCAAATCTGCCTGTGTGGATTTGCTCATGCGACAATGTGAGGGTTTGCAAGTAGGCTTTCCTCCAACCAATTCTTTCCCAACCCTGGAAGAAGTTTTATGACTACCATTGTCAGGAGTACATTTCCAACCTTTCTCAGTATGGTACTCTAAGTTTAGAGAAGAGTTGTTGAAAACCCTTAAAACATGCAAGATAGTAGGTTTGCACAGACTCAAAAGAGCATTCCAACCCTGAAAACGTGGTAACATAAGAGAACTGCTAGTATTCAAACCTTACTATGGTATGAGCCCTGGCATATTCAGAGAGGCTACTTCAGAGCTCTATATAATGAGATTGATTTCATAATTTGTCTCCTCATTATATTGCACAAAACGGACAGGTGCATTTTGTTACAGGACAAGTAGATTTATGAAGCAACCTGCCCCAAGGACAAGTAGATATTTTATTAAATTCCACACCCCTGCATGGGAAACTTCCACAAAGTTGAAACATTTATTTGTTCAGCCTTTTATATTTGGAGTGTAACATAGAAATTCTTAAACATAGCTTAAACATTCTTAGAAGTGCCACTGTCAGCTACAAGAGACTTTCCCAGCTTTGATGGTTGTGCTTTTTGAAGGGCACACCATAGAGTCTTACAAAGTGTCAAGTCAAGTCAAATGTACCTTTATTACCTTTATTACGGCCAACATGGCCCAGAAAGTGCAACATTTTACAGCAAACATTTGTAAAAGTCATTTAAAAAAGAAAAGCTTTGTTTAAAAATCCCGTAGCATATACAAAGATTAAAAAATGAATAAAAATAATAAAAATAATAATAATAATAATAATAATAATAATAAATATAAATAGATAAAATCAGAGTATTGGTCTTTCTCCCCTATTTTTTTTCTCTAGCAGCAAAGATTTAATTTCAAAGTGCATGATGCATTATTCAGGTTTTTTTGTGTGCTTTTTTTCCCCTTACTTATCTTTTCCTTTCCACCCAGAACCAAATTGATCAGGCTATAACACAACCGAAAATGGAGAACAGGAGTGCTTCTATCAATTAGGATATATATTGCATCGCAATGAGATGGAGCAATTCGATAGCTAATTCTTATCTGCTAGTACATTTGGAGTTTTGAGAAAGACCCTTCTTGTGCACCACATGGAGAACAGAAACCCTGCCACAGAGTAGACAATTGGGATACTAAGATCACATTTCAGTATTCTGAATGTTTCAAGACAACGTCTACTACCTAGATTTCTGTAGATCTGAGCTAACCATCTCCTTCTCATTTTGCTGTACCCCAGACATCCAAAAAAGACATGAAGTTCAGATTCCTCAGAATGGTTACAAGCGGGGCACCTGACCTCGTTTTGGGGTTTCCATTTAGAGGTCACACAATGCAAAGGCAAAACTCCAAATTTGAATTACAGATACAGTTTTCTGGCTATTGGAGGTTTGATTAGGTCGAAAACCCTTTCAAAGATGGGACTGTCCTTAATTTCCAGAAAGGTTTGGGTTGATTTGCATATGTTGGGATTAGAGTGTAGCAGGGCCATTCTATAATTCTTATGGGTGTTCTTTAATTGTTTTTTGAGAATTTGGGGCAAGCTACCTCCGGGTCAGACCAACATTCCCCCAAACCTGTGTTAGTTAATAAATGTTTAACATGGGAAAACCAGGGAAGCCTAACGGCACCCCTAATTTCTAAAGCTTCGGACAGTTCTTCTCTATATGTAGAAAGTTCTGGGGTCGACCATAGACAACACCAGTATAAAAGGGGTCTAAGGCATAGGACTGCCTCTAGTTCCATCATACTCAGATCTAAACGGAGAGGGACTAGAGGATTGCTATGCGGCAATCTAAAGAGATTCCTGATGTATTGGTTCTCAATCTGCAGTAAGGACTTGGGCCTGCAGTGGCCCCAGAGTTCTGCTCCATACAATGCACCCCCGAAAGCCTGGACCTTGTAGATTTCAAGTGCCGGGCTAACGGCACTCCTGTTTGAATTATTGAAAACTTTCAAAATTCCCCCCGTTGACTGTGCTAGTTTTAATGTTAATTTCCCTATATGTGCCCCCCCAATCCATGGTCTCAGTGATTGTGATGCCTAACTACATAAACAATGTTACTCTTTCTAGGGGTACATTATTTAGCAAAGGGTTTGGACGAGTGCTCTTGGGTTTATTGAAAACCATAAATTTCGTTTTCTGGAGGTTGATCTCAAGCCCTCTGTCCTCACAGAACAACTGGAATCTGTCAAGCACCCTTTGAATCCCCATGGTGGATTTAGATACCAGGAGTGTATCGTCAGCAAACATCATAGCCGAGATTCTTCTTGAAGCTAATTTGGGGGCATTTAGATCTTTTTCTTGTAACAGCACATTAATCCGATCATTTATGTAAAGGCTGCCGGGCCCTCACCATTATAACAAACACTGGCAAAAGTACAAGTTGTTTTGGTCTCAAAAAGCGCACTTTGCCTCAGTAGTTCCGGGCACTGACCAAAACACCTGTGTGTCGATGTGCTTCCCGTGAAAGAACAGAATGCTGTCGCTCACAGTGAAGCTAGCCGATAGACAGACAAAGAGAGAGAGACAGAATGTTAATAAACACAAAAGGTCATGGTTAACGCCAGACCTACTTAGGGGCCCAATTATTAAATAAAGTCTCAAAATTGCACCCAAGTCCTTGCATTAAGTGCAGGTATATGGCTTTCGTGAATTCACAATACATTTCAGAAGTAGGCCAAGAAATAGCACTCCTAAAATATATTTGTGAACTGCATTTTAGCATGGTCAAATCTGCCTGTGTGGATTTGCTCATGCGAAAATGTGAGGGTTTGCAAGTAGGCTTTCCTCCAACCAATTTTATCCCAACCCTGGAAGAAGTTTTATGACTGCCATTGTCAGGAGTGCATTTCCAACCTTTCTTAGTATGGTACTCTAAGTTTAGAGAAGAGTTGGTGAAAACCGTTAAAACATGCAAGATAGTAGGTTTGCACAGACTCAAAAGAGCATTCCAACCCTGGAAACGTGGTAACATAAGAGAACTGCTAGTATTCAAACCGTACTATGGTATGAGCCTTGGCATATTCAGAGAGGCTATTTCGGAGCTCTTATATAATGAGATTGCTTTCATAATTTGTCTCCTCATTACATTGCACAAAACGGACAAGAGCATTTTGTTACAGGACAAGTAGATTTATGAAGCAACCTGCCCCAAGGACAAGTAGATATTTTATTAAATTCCACACCCCTGCATGGGAAACTTCCACAAAGTTGAAAGATTTATTTGTTCAGCCTTTTATATTTGGAGCGTAACATAGAAATTCTTAAACATAGCTTAACAATTCTCAGAAGTGCCAATGTCAGCTACAAGAGACGTTCTCAGCTTTGATGGTTGTGCTATTTGAAGGGAACACCATAGAGTCTTACAAATTGTCAAGTCAAGTCAAATGTACCTTTATTACGGCCAACATGGCCCAGAAAGTGCAACATTTTACTGCAAACATTTGTAAAAGTCATTAAAAAAAGAAAAGCTTTGTTTAAAAATCCCGTAGCATATACAAAGATTAAAAAATGAATACAAATACGTTATATAAATAGATAAAATCAGAGTTTTGGTCTTTCTCCCCTATTTTTTTTCTCTAGCATCAAAGATTTCATTTCAAAGTGCATGATGCATTATTCAGGTTTTTGTTTTGTGTTTTTTTTTCCCCTTACTTATTTTTCACTTTAACCCAGGCTATAACACAACCGAAAATGGAGACCAGGAGTGCTTCAATCAATTAGGATATATATTGCATCATAATGAGATGGAGCAATTCGATAGCTAGTTCTTATCTGTTAGCGCATTTGGAGTTTTGTGAAAGACCCTTCTTGTGCACCACATAGAGAACAGAAACCCTGCCACAGAGTAGACAATTGGGATACTAAGATCACATTTCAGTATCCTGAATGTTTCAACACAACGTCTACTACCTAGATTTCTGTAGATCTGAGCTAACCATCTCCTTCTCGTTTTGCTGTACCCCAGACATCCAAAAAAGACCTGAAGTTCAGATTCCTCAGAATGGTTACAAGTGGGGCACCTGACCTCATTTTGGGGTTTCCATTTAGAGGTCACAAAATGCAAAGGCAAAACTCCAAATCTAAATTGCAGATAACGTTTTCTGGCTGTTGGAGGTTTGATTAGGTCGAAAACGCTTTCAAAGACGGGAATGTCCTTATTTTCCAGAAAGGTTAGGGTTGATTTGAATATGTTGGGATTAGAGTGTAGCAGGGCCATTCTATAATTCTTATAGGTGATCTTTAATTGTTTTTTTGAGAATTGGGGGCAAGCTACCTCCGGGTCAGACCAACATTCCCCCAAACCCATGTTAGTTAATAAATGTTTAACATGGGAAAACCAGGGAAGCCTAACGGCACCCCTAATTTCTAAAACTTCGGACAGTACTTCTCTATATGTAGAAAGTTCCGGGGTCGACCATAGACAACGCCAGTATAAAAGGGGTCTAAGGCATAGGACTGCCTCTAATTCCATCATACCCAGATATAAACGGAGAGGGACTAGAGGAGTGCTAAGCAGCAATCTAAAGAGATTCGTGGCGAGTGATCAACAAATATCAGGTACAAACGACCCCTCTCGAGACATACCGTCTTCCAGTGGAGTAGCTGGAGTCTTAAGACTTGATCCAAGGTTGACAGTTTTTCTCCAAATCCTGCCTGGAGCGGAGAGAGAATACTCTCATCATCTATCCAGGATTGAAGTCTTAATAATAGAACTTGTGCAAAAATCTTTTGTCGGATGTCTATCAGACTAATTGGTCTGTAATTACTTGGCAATAAGGGGGAGCCCTTTTTAAAAATGGGGATTATATCTGCGCCTGTCCAGCTTATAGGAATCTTCATGCCCGACAACATTGCATTGGGTTTGTCTCTCATAGTCTCATTGGGGTGTTTGTAGTAATACCTCTGGGGTTATTCTCTTGTTGGGGCATACTCTCAGTGGCTGCTCCCTTGGCAAATATTAGTTTTAGACCCTCCAGGCTTTCCAAAATGGGCCTGAGTTCCTCCTTGACGAGGACTCTCAGCTGAGTCGCTAGGTTGGTTACCAGATCTGACACCCACCCGGGCTGTTCATCTGTTTGTACAGCATGCTCGCCTGTCATATTGAACGTTGGTGATTTTACTAAATCAATATTAGAACAACATGGAAAAGACCTCCAGCAGGTACAGGTCAAGGATGCTACCCTGTCACCTGGTCTTGTGATGATAACAACAGGTTGTTGTTGTTGTTGTTAAGAAACCCCTCACCTACCTACCTGGTAGATGGCATGCTTTATCATCACCAGCTACTCGCATAACTATATATTCACTTATTCAACAATAGGGATAAGTTTAAGTAATACATCGAGTACACTTTATTTGACACACTCCACTATTACCCTAACGTTGAGCACTTGGAATACCATGTTCCGCCGAGTTACCCTACCAAGTTCCAGTCATGACTACAATGTTGGTACAGGGGACTGGTTATTTAATAAGTTGTTTTTAATAGCCTTCCTTGGGGACTTGTGAGCACTCGTACCACTTTGTTCATGTCAGCAGTTCTTAATATAGTCCCAGCGCTCCACGCATGCGCTGTCACCCCATCAAGACCCAGTCACGACTACAATGTTGGCACAGGGGATTTGTTTAATAAATGGTTTGTTAATAGCCTTCTTTGGGGACTTGCGATCACTCGTACCACTTTGTTCACGAGAGTGATTCTTAATAAAGTTGCATGCACTTTTTTGTCCTCCCTGAGCCGCCACGTCTTTCTAAGTCAGAGGTCTAGCTGCGTGCACCCACGTGACTTGCACACACGCGATGGTGCGTTGCCACAGCCTCTCTATTACAAGCAGATACCGGGACCGCTCAGTTGTCGGGTCCTGATCCACATATTAGGTCATGAAGTATCGTTAGAGGAGACAAACGTGAGTAACTGTTGCCCATTTACGGGTGGATTGCATCCACTCAAGGCAGCATATTGCCTGCATTACGAACCTTAACAACAGATCACTAAAACTTTTCTAACTTATCTACAGGGTCCCCTAGCACTCCAACGTGTCACAGGGTCCTTGTACCAAGACACCCGTAAAGTTAAAGTGAGCGTCGCTTTTCTATGTTACGTGTTCTTTGTCCCGTTTGTCTTTGCATTTGAAGAATGGATTCTGAAAACTCATACCACGCGCTATTTCTCTGGAATTATTTTATATAGCATTATATTCACACAGGGTGTGCCATAGTTATAGTTCTAGGCACCATAAGAGCATCTTACTAGTAGCCGATAAAAGTCCACGTTGGCATATTGTAGCCACGCAAGGTTCTTTTCAGCGTTCCCATGCATGCCGCACTTGCTCTTGACATGCATGATGTATGAAAGAAGCAGGTATTATCACCTGGACATTGTTCGCTCACCCCATGCACAATATAAGCGATTCTGATTACGATGATAAGATATGCTTGGCATTGTATTGTTTTCTTTTCAGATACATTACGTACAGGATCTGTGAGTATACTGATCCACTACATACACAACGCGCTTTAGGGTGCGCGTTGATATAACTATACACCACAGTGGCCAGCCCTACCTTTTTTGGCCACGCACACTATTGGTCCTGAAGAAAGCCTCACGACTATCGTAGAAGGCTGAAACTAGTAGACCTACACTTCTTGAATGAAATATAGCGGTACATTTTCACCTCAAATATATCCTGCCTATGTTTTTACCCATGCCATAGGACACTTCCATTAAAATTTTAAAAGGGCATTTCCTATAGGCATTTTTAGCACATTATCCACCACACATAGCACTGTCACTTTCACACTAAATCCCGCTCCGCTGTAGACAGGCGTTGCAGCACAGCTGGATCGCACTCAGTGATCCAGCTGGGCCCCGATGATGAAGCATGCCACCTTCCAGGTAGGTGGGTGAGGGGTTTCTTAACAACAACAACCTGTTGTTATCATCAAAAGACCAGGTGACAGGGTCACATCCCTGACCTGTACTTGCTAAAGGTCTTGTCCATGTTGTTCTAATATATATGTTTTTGGAAAGGGACAAGTACTACGGTCTATTCCTCTTTCTCTTGTTGCTACCTTGTGATTTTACTAAATCTACACTGTTAACTTGCACAATTTTCCGCTTTACCGGTGGCTTTGCTTCTTGGTCTTGGTTTAGCTTTAGTATTTCTATTTAGCCTAGGGCGGGTCCTACCTATTTTTGGTTTCTACGTCTGTGGGAAAATCACTTAACTGCACATGTAGTGATGGGTCTGTTTCATCGGGAATGGGAAATAAATCTACTGGTGGCTAGATTAGGTGTAATCGACAACCTCCTTTCCGTTCTTTTGATTTCTGTAGCTACTGCCCCCAGAGCTTTCGCTAGCATCCTGTCAATTGATGTTTGTTTCTGGACAGGGGTATGCTGAAGTGGTGGCAGATTCTTTTCTAGACAACCTTTTTTACCAATTCTACGGTATACCAGATTGGAGGGGGGAATAGAGAAATTGTATAAATTAATAGTAAAAATAGGTATACTAACACACGCTAACAAGACATGTATATGACAATGTGATAAAGCAGGATGTTTCCAAGTCTGTATATAGATAAAACTGACAATTTGTTCTAATGTAGGTTCATATTGGCTTGGAGGCCAGTGAAGTGTCAGCAGTACCTTATTGTCCGTTGTATCAGTTGCTGAATGCGCGGTCCCGCGACGCGGGGGCTGTCCTCGCTTTTGAAGCGCCTCAGGGCGCGGAAATGACTGTGGCGCAAAGGAGCCTGGGGGGTGTAGTCCCCCTCCACACAGCGGCTGCGGAGATGGAATGCTGCAGCGGCAGCGGCGGGAGGGAGACTGAAGGACCCAGCATTGATGGCAGGGAGCAGGTAGGTTCAGTTCAATGCCTCCACAAGTGTGTTAGAAGAAGGTCAATAGCAAGGTAAGGCAAATATCAATATCCTCCTCACCTCCATGAAATGGCTGGATTTCTCTCTCCTTTCTTTGCTTTCCGAATTCCGTTTTTCTTACCGCGCTTACATCTGCCGGAAGGAGTGGACCAAAAGTGGACAGGCTATCCTCCTCTCAGTCCAGCAGAAACTGTTGGGTCCCAAACACTGCTCTCCCGTGGATTTTTAACGGATCTTCGCTGTAGCTTCAGCTTTACTGTGGCTATGGCTGTGGCTGTAACTTTCTCCCCCCCGTCAGCGTCCTCTAAACACGAACGGGAACGGGAAACGGCAAACAAAAGGGGTTTCAGCAGTTCCCAGCGCTGCTGATGAAAAGTCGTCGCTGAATTCCCCGGTGCCTTTTCAAGATGAGCATTCCCGCAAAAAAGCTCCTAGGCGCCGCTCAGGAAACCGGATTGCCGACTTGCCGCTTACTGCCATTGCCGCCATTGCTCAGGTGGGGTGGAGTCCTCCCATGGAGTGCAAAAAAAAAAGAAAAAGCAGTTCCCTGAACATGGTCACTTACAAATTGTATTCCTGAACTGAGCTGGTACGCTCATAATGTAAGAGTAGAGAAAGTCACTTTGGCTGACTTACAGCTGTCTTTTTCATGGAAATAAAAACCTCAAAATAAATGTGCCTACTTTAATTACAGGAATCTTTCACAGTGTTAACAAAATTTGTTTTTGAGGAATAAGCCCAAATGTTGTAATTCGGTGTGTGTGGGGTATAAAACTAGGCTTCCGAAAAGGAGCCGGTGAATCCTTTGTTCAGGAATAGCAATAAATGGGGGTAAGCCTGTTCCCATTGCACTGCGTCACCCTTATGCCTGCTGTGAGGCAGGCTTAAGGTTGTGACACAGTAGCGTCCTAGCAGTGGCACAGTGAAATATGATAGAGTTCACTGTGTCACTTCTACTAGGCTTTTTGCAGGGGAACACCCACCCTACATACATTATACCCGACGCAGGTATAATGTGGTGCAGGGCTTTATAAAGTGACGCATCTGCTTAGTTGCGTCACTTTGTAAATATGGTGCAACATGGCACATATTTTATACCACGGCACCCTCATAAAAAGTGGCGTAACAGCAGGGCAAACGTTTTATAAGGGGCTCTTAAATAGGCGGTAATTTACGCTCGCTTGGGTAATTTCGCGTTTCCGTGGAGAACGCAAAATTACCCAAAATTCTGCATTCCGCAACTCCGTGAAATTTTTTGCTTGTTCACGTTCTCAAAATGCGTGTTCATGGGATAGTTCCCCCCAAGCACGCAAACAGCCATTGAGAACACGAAAAAAGCATTGTGGACAAGCAATTCCACGTGTTCACTGAATTTCTGTGTGTTCGCTGAGATTTTTTACAGTTTCGCAGAGATTTGCGTAACGTGATTACACAAAATCTGCCCACCCCTACTCATATATAAGCTCCTAATTTTGCAATTAGGTTTGTGGTCCCTTTGTGCCAGAGTAGAGAAAATTACTAATAGTTCTGTAACAACACTTTACATGAGAAAAATAACATTTTCAAAAGGGGCACATGTTAAATATGGTGAATGAAACAAATATTGATTCCAAAATATCATGTGACATAAATATGTTTAAATATCACAGCTCCAAAAATATAGTAGAACAGAATATCAAAATTAAGAATGCAAGTTTTATTGTATACATGGTAATTTAGAAAATTCTCTTCCAGGGGTATTCTCATCAATATCATAAGCACTACAATATTCCCGCCCATGCACGGGACCCCGGCAACACAATCATATATGTGACAATCATATATGTATCTCCATATATATGTACATTTATATGGAGATATATAAATATAAAAATGCCAATGCAGCCTTCCATACATTAGAGCTGAATAATGCTGTAAGGACTCCCCTGTATATCATAAACAATACGTTAAAAAACAGGGAAAAAACACCAGCACAGCATGTTTGAAAACTGTTTTAATGCTTAGCAATTCACAAAATCCTTCAGATAGGACTGAAAGCATTGACAGCTCACAGGCTGCATTACAGAAAACATAGCCTAGAAAGGCTGAAAAGCTAACTCACAGCAACATAGAAATAAACTGGCACCGTGCCTTTAAGGCAGCCATGACCCAAAGCTTCCCATCATGCCTCAGAGCTGACAGTTAGGTCAGTTGTTCTTTCCGGCTCCCTTAGTCAGGACCCTGGTTACACAGCTCCACATTTTTTCTGATTTTTGGCAGAAATAATCTTCATTTTTCTGGAAAATCTCTTCTTACTTCGACGTTTAACAACTTGAGAAGTAAGGTGCTGTCTTTTTTTTAACAGAATTTGGCATTTTTCTACTCCAAAATGCCATCTCTTTTTGACCCCTGCCCTTCTTGTGGAAAAAAGAAGGCCAGGTCAGACTCTCATGCAGTCTGTATCCTTTGTCTTCCTAAGGACCATATCCCCAAACTTGCCCTCACTGCCAGTCCTTATCTAAGAGGACTCTAAAAGACAGAGAAAGAATCCGTCTTTATGGACTGGCTGAGAAGGATAAGACATCTTCCAGGGGCAGGTCACCAGTGAGAAAAGGCTCTAAGAGGGCCAGATCTTCTTCAAGAAACAAGATTCATCGATCTTCTTCTTCAGCGTCGGGCTCGGCACTGAAAAATCTTCCACCGGTAGGACTTACATCCAAGAAAAGACCTTTGACGGGGGGCTAGCTGTCGAAAGAACGCCGACATTCAGGTGCGTCACTTCATTCGCCGTCGGCGTAAAAGAATCGTGATCCTCCACCGTCAACCCGGCGACGATCAGCATTGAGAGATACAAGTCCTCCGCTGTCGTCAATCGAGTGACGATTGGCATCGAGGAGCAGAAGTCCTCCGCCTTCGTCAACCCGGCGAGGATCGGCATCGAGGAGCAAAAGTCCTCCGCCGTCGTCAACCCGGCGACGATCGGCATCAAGGAGCAGAAGCCCTCCGCATCGAGGAAAAAAGACCCTCTGCCATCATCCGCTCAACGACGATCGGCGTCAAGGCGCAGAGGTACTTCGACAACAGCAAGACAATCGATGTCGAAGAACAAGGAGTCGACGTCGAGACCGGTTTCATCAGCTGGGCAAAAATCGACATCAAGAAGGAGATCGCAGTCGGCGTCAGTAAGATCTGGAGAAGGCTCCGTTGTTTTAATGATGGAGTCAGCATCACGGTACTCGTCTCACTCCTTTAGACGCCCTTCACCAGAGCATTCACCTTCAGCATCCCTAGAGCAACCTTCAGAAAGGTCGCAACGGAGATTCCCTTCACAACACAGGGGGGCTTGCCCTTCTGTTCATTTATCTCCGCTCCACAGGTCACCCCTGCAAAGATTGGTGCAAGAGGTGGATAGATCTCATTTGGCCAGACAAAGAGACCGTACTGGCTGATCACGAGATGGCAGGCCTTCTAGCTCTCGTCACAAAAGGAAAAGGTATCCTCCATGATCTTCCTCCTCCACTCGCTCCTCTAAAAGGGACTATTCTCCCACTGTATCGGATAGTCCTTAATCAAGAGTGTCTCCAGTAGATGACATAAATACGTACCATGATGTACTTCAGAGGGGAGCTCAAAAGCTGAACATTGAAATGTCGACTCCTCAGGTTAAGACAACAGTGATTTTTGAGACCCTACATCATAGATCTGCGTCTCGGCCGTTGCTCTCTCTAGTTTCTGGTTTCTAGAACCGGTGATGGACATTTTTCTAACTCCATCTACAATTACAGCTGCACCAGCCAGAATTCAGAAAAAATACAAGTCTGCATGAACAGACCCAGTTTTCTTGAAATCAGAGCCGCCGCCGGATTCTGTGGTCATCGCGGCGACAAGAAAATCGCATGCAGTTACTGCATCTTCTTCAGTACCACCAAACAAAGAAAATAGGTCCTAGGACTCTTGGGGACGGAAGGTTTGCAGAGCTGCAGCATCATCTCTAAAAGTATCTAGCGCAGCAGCCTTAGTAGGTCATTATGATGGAGTCTTATGGGACTCCTTGGACTGTTTCAAAGAAAAGCTCCCACTGGAAGATCAAAGGGATTTTGAGGAGGTCATCAACGAAGGATCCCTTGTAGCCAACCAGGTGATAAGCACGGCAGTGGATGGTGCTACGCTGACAGCACATTCTTATGCGCATGGGATTTGCTCTATGGGGTCTGCCTGTTTGAGGCTAACAGCTCTGAAACCAGATGCGCAGCAGAGGATCCTTAACCTCCTTTTTTTTGGCTCCTCCCTGTTTGGCACCCACACCGATGAGGAGATGGCTAGGATGAAAGCCGAGTTAGACACGCTCAAGGCTATGTGATTGGAAAAGAAAAAGGAGTTCAAGCGGAGATTCAGACCCAACCAGCGCAAAGGCTACCAACAGAGGGTTCAAACCCCTCAGTGGTCCCAAAACAAAAGCAGGTCGCAGTTCAGTTGCCGGAAGTCAAACAGAGGTAGAAGAGGTCACCAGCAGCAATCCTCTTACACAGCCAGACCAGCAGGGAAGCAATGAGCAAGAGCTTCCTCTAGCGCCGTTGCCCACTCCAGTGGGTGAAAGTGTTTCACATCATCTGAGAGAGTGGTGCAACATAACAAAAGATCGTTGGGTGCTCAGTATACTGCACAATGGATACACACTACGTTTTCGTGTGCCTCCAAAGGACATTCCTCCGTAAAGATCTCCTCCTCAATAGCTAAAGTTAGTTCGACAGGAAGTGGTAACCTTTCTGCGAAAAAAAGCTATAGAACAGGTTACTCCTTCTCAGCGAGGGAAGGGAGTTTATTCCAGGTATTTTATTGTGCCAAAAAGAGATCAGCCTGGCTGATGAGGATGCTTGTTTCCGGTCCAGGGAAGACATGGCTTGGCAGTTCGGGCTGGACTGTTCCCATGAGGCACAGGTTCAAAATGATTTGTATATGGCCATGTCTGAACTGGGGTGGTGGGGTGAGCTAAAGAATGATGATGGATTAAACTCAGATCAGTTGACTGGGGGTGAGTGTTTGATTTGTTCAAACGCTCCATCCTTCATCCCCTTTGGTATCAAAAAGAGATCAAGAGCACAAATTCAGACCTATCCTGGAACTTCAATTGCTGAACAAAGTCACCTTGAAGGAGAAGTTTTGCATGTTGGCACTCCATCAAATATGTCCACATCTGCAGGAAGGAGATTGGTTGTGTTCGATGGACCTCCAAGATGTGTACTTCCACAAACCTATTTTTCCACGTCGTCGCAAATACCTACAATTTGTGGTTGGCAGCAAGCATTACCAGTTCAAGGTCTTGCCCTTCAGGTTGAAATCTGCCCCACGAGTCTTTACCAAGTGCATGGAATTGGTGGCTGTGGCTCTCCACAGAAAGGGTCTGTTTGTTTACCCTTACTTAGACGATTGGCTGATGAAAGGGACATCCCCTCCAAAAGTAAGGAGCGACTTTTAAGTCTGTCTGGATCTGCTCCGCAGGCTAGGTCTTCATGTGAACATGGAAAAATCGGTTCACTAGCCTACCCATACAATCCATTATTTGGGCTACCCTCCGGATTCAAACATAGGAAGAGCGTTTCCTTCAGGGGGGGGAGACTTTCTTAGATGCAGCAGAAATGCGATGCTCTTCTCCAGACAGCTCATCCTACGGTCTGGCAAATGGCATCTTTTCCAGGATCAATGGCTTCTTGCATATTTCTCATTCCCAACGCCAGGCTGAGGATGATACCTTTGCAATAGGATCTAGAGGACAACTGGGACCAAGCATCAGGTCACTGGAAGGATCGGATTGTGCTCTCTCAAGCAGCAAAGTCGTCAACTCTGTGGTGGACTCGACCGGAGAACCTCTTGGTGGGAGTCCCCTTCCATCAAACAGTTCCGACACAGTCCTTAATAATGGATGCATCTCTGCAAAGATGAGGGGCGCACATGGGTTGCCTACAGATGCAGGGCCGGTGGTCCATCAAGGAGCAGTCCTACCATATAACATGTTAGAGCTGCGAGCAGTCCATCTAGCTCTAAAAGCTTTTCAGCCCTCAATCCTGTCCAATTCGATTCTGATCCAAACAGACAACATGACCACCATGTATTACCTCAACAAACAGGGTGGTACATGCTCTCGCCCACTCTCCCTGGAAGCCCAAGCGATCTGGCACTGGCTTTTAGCCGAGGCCTCACCATCATGGCGGTACACCTTCCAGGGGAGCAAAACGTGTGAGCAGATGCACTTAGTCGGCACTTCGAAGCTCAGCCAGACTGGGTGCAAAACGACTAGGTGGTGGCTGATATTTTCCATCAGTGGGGTCAACCTTGCAGATGACCAAAACAAAAAATGCCAAGCCTTTGCGTTCAGGTTCCACCGTCCAGAGACGAGGGGGAATGCGCTTTTGATGGATTGGTCCGGAATTTTTGCATACGCCTTTTCGTTCCCTGCCTCTAGTCCCGAAGGTGGTGTCCAAGCTCATCCGATCCAGCATGATGATGATCTTGATAGCTCCGGACTGGCCTCGTCAGTGGTGGTACCCAGACCTGTTGCAGTTGTCAGTGCTACCCCACAAGAGGCTGTCTTACAGATCGGACCTTCTGACCAAGATGGACGGAAAGATTCTCCATCCAAGTCTTCCCTCTCTGAACTTGGCAGCATGGCTCCTGAGGTCCTGCAATATGGACACTAGAATCTACCGCAGGACTGTATGCACATCCTGAAAGAGGCAAAAAGACCTTCCACTAGGGCGTCGTATGCTTTTAAGTGGAAGAGATTCTACTTGTGTGCACATAATCATTTTAATCCTACAACGGGGCAGGAGGAGGTAATTCTTCCGTACCTCCTTTACTTGGCCAAGCCAGGTTTGAAGTATTCATCGACGAGTGCACTTGGCGGCCATTACGGCCTAAAGGAAATCTCCCAACCAGCCTTCCTTTTTTCAACTGCAGGTGGTTAAGGATTTCCTTCAGAGGATTGAAGATGTACCCCTCTGTTCAGCCTCCTTCTCCTCCTTGGGAGTTGAATCTAGTCCATTCTA
Source organism: Lissotriton vulgaris (assembly GCF_964263255.1). Classification (NCBI taxonomy): domain Eukaryota; kingdom Metazoa; phylum Chordata; class Amphibia; order Caudata; family Salamandridae; genus Lissotriton; species Lissotriton vulgaris. Next base: position 1,994,962,080 of record NC_141689.1, read on the forward strand.
GATTAATGAGTCCTCCTTTTGAGACCATTCATAAGGCCAGGTTGCAGCACTTGACATGGAAGACCGCTTTCCTACTAGCAATAACATCAGCGGGCAGAGTGAGTGAGATCCAAGCGCTGTGTGCCAAAGAGCCATATACGGTGATTCAACACAACATGGTAGTGTTAAGGACTCACCCTGCTTTTTTGCCAAAGGTTGTATCTGATTTTCATGTTAACGAGACGATCTCCCTATCGTCCTTTTTCCTAATCCCTCTACTCCTGCGGAAAGGTCACTCCACTCCTTAGACCTTAAGAGAGTGCTCAAGCTCTATTTGGAGGGAACGAAGGGCATAAGGAAATCAGATCAATTGTTTTTAAATTATGGTGCCATGTGGAAAGTTTTCAAGCCTCCAAAAGATCCATTTCAAGATGGATAGTGTCCTGTATTAAATTGGCCTACCATTTGGCAAATAAACCCCTATTGTTGTCACCTAAAGCACATTCCACTAGGGGAAAGGAGCAACAGTAGCTTTCTTGCATGATGTTCCAATGGCAGAGATTTGCAAGGCAGCAACCTGGAGATCGGTACACACTTTCACAAGGCATTATGGTCTTGAATCCGACTCCAGGGCGAATACCCAAGTAGTCCAAGCCTCCTTGAGGAATCTGTTCAGATAATACGATATCTGTGTTTTCAAGTTTAATATCTGAGCTTGATTATTAATGACCTTTTTCGTTTGCCCGCAGGTGGTAGAGGTGAGGCTGGCTATTCTACTCCAGTGCCTATTACTATTGATGAGGATCCCCTGGAAGAGAAGGATTAGTTACTTACCTGTAATCCTAGTTCTTTTCCAGGGGTATCCTCATCAAAGTCATAAGCAACCCTCCACAAAGCAACTTTGTATTAAGGAAATGTCAACTCTTAATATTGCTCAATTGGGGTGGGGATAGTTGATTTAACCCTTACAAGTCCAACACTTTCCCTTCTGTTGCTTAGGATGGAGTGAGAATAGTAAATATAGCCCCTTTTAAGTCCAATACTTTTCCTTCTGTTTTGTATATATTGGGGTAGGAATAGCAAATCTAATCCCTCTGAAGTCTGACACTTTTCCAGCTGTTGCTTATATTGCTGTGGGAATAGTAAATCTAACCTCTCCGAAATTCAGCATTTCCCTGCTTTTGCTTATGGTGGAATGGGAATAGTAAATGTGACCCCCTCAGAGGTTCAACACCTTCCCTACTGTTGTTTAGACAGGAGTGGAAATGGCCATTTGAACCACCCTGGAGTCCAACACTTCCCTACTGTTACTTATATTGGAGTGGAAGTAGCAAACACCGATTTTCTATAGGACTTTCTCCCTTTACAGCGAAGCTCCGCCTGGTAGCTGCTGCTGGCCCTGTTGCTGCTGCTGTCCCTTGGTCGAGGCCTAAGTCCACCCGCAGGTCCCTGCCTTCACCTCATATCTGGTGCCCTAGTCGTAGAGCGTTTTGTAAGCAGGGGAAAGCCAGTCAACCCTTGTAGGCTTGGGCACTGTACCGTTAAGGTCAAAGTATGCTACAAGGGACTTGATTAAAAAATAATCGATCTTAGTTGTGAGTTGTACTAATGTAACACACTGAAAGGAATCCACAGGATATCTAACTTAGTATACAGTTGAAATAAATCAATGGAAGGGTGAAAATAGAACACACAGAGAAGAAAAATATATTCAAAAAGATTTATATTTACTCAAAAGACATAAGGTTGGGGAGACAAATAAAAAAAGTGAATTAAAGCAATAGTTATGAACAGAGGTAAACAATAATTTCTCTACAGTTCACAACTGAAAACATCAACTCCTGGTGAATTAATCTTTAGTTTGGAGAAATAAGGCCACATCAGTTGGCCAAATCTCGAGAAGCACTCGATTAGAGCAGCGGAGCACACTCGTTTTTGAGACGATCTCGCGGGTAGCGTCCTATGTTGGCATGCTGATGAACCTGCATGCCGACATAGGACGCTACCCGCGAGATCGTCTCAAAAACGAGTGGCCAACTGATGTGGCCTTATTTCTCCAAACTAAAGATTCTATTTGATATCGTGCCCCATGTTAACCTACTGCCTAAAGCCATCTTACTAAGGCACATTTCATATATTTCAGGGAGTATTTTCAGCAATGAAATATTCTGTCCTGATGATGGTCTACATGACGACTGCCCTTTAGACCGAAACGTCGACGCTTCCATCATCTCCAGTCACGTTGCTTTGGCACTAACATATGACCATTCTTTATTAATTAATTTTGGTTGTCTGCTTTATTCACCAGGAGTTGATGTTTTCAGTTGTGAACTGTAGAGAAATATTGTTTACCTCTGTTCATAACTAGTGGTAGAGCGTCACTGCTCTGTTGCTGGGCTGTCTCTCTGCCTCTCCTTTCTGATTTCTACCCCAGAGCCTTTATGCAGATTTTTCCTTTTTTACCTTTTTCTTCCGTTTGTTTGCCACCCTCGTCACTGTTGTGGTGATCCCCATGGCCTGCCCTCTACAGTGACCCTTCCCGGTCCCACATTTCCAGCCCCCCAGCACAAGTGAATGGCAGCTGCTGGCACACCAGAGATGGGCCTGTCTGCACCGGCCTGTGCCTGGACCATGCCCAGCGCCTGGCATCCTGCTTCTCGGATCTTCCACAGCTATGATGAAAGCACCCTCCTCATCCAGAACTGAGGACGCAATACTGCCTGCCCCCTGGCATTACCAAAGAAGACTCAAGGAGCCTCCTCACCCATGCCAGCATGCCAAATCCACTTGCATCCCAACTGACCAACAGCACACTGGACCGACTCAACTGCATCCACTTCAATGTGCGTTCCCTCCACAAACAGGCCACAGAAATACGGGACCTCCTCAACGTCACCTCTCCCGACATAACCTTCTTCACGGAAACCTTCATCAACCCCTGATCCGGACCAGACATCACCATCACCATCCTTGACGGCTACAAAATCAGCTACAACGGCTACAAAATCACCTCCAAGGACTGCAACAGCTGACCAGGAGGAGGCATCGCCATCCATCCACAAGAACACCCTCCAACTGACCATGAACGCAAACGGCCCAATGACAACCATCTTGAACCTGGACCTTGAAATGTTTATTATGTAATGTTTTAATTGATTAATTGTTCTTTCATTTATTTGGGTTTCATTTCAGATTTTTAATTTATATTTTGCATAGTAAAATTAGTTATTGCTAATTTAGCAACATGTTCAGTTTCTAGGGGAATAGGGTGATAAATTATTTAGTTTTCTTTATTAATTTTTGTTATTTAAATATGTAATGTTTAAATCATGATATCATTTTTTCATTGAATATCTGTGCAACAGTAGGGAAAGCATTGGATGTCTGAGGGGTAACATTCACCATTCCCACTCCAGTCTGTGCAATAGTAGGGTTAGTAGTTTACTTCAAACACATAACATGCATGACACACAACACTAATAATTTAATAAAGATCTTAATATAAACTTTAATACGTAACCCAAAAAAAAAAACAATTAAGCAATTGGCATAATTATTAACCAATTTATTAATCAATCACCAATAAACACACATTGGCCATTATTTATTAGTTAAGTAACTTACCACACTGTACCCCACAAGCCTAGCAGCCAACACCCAGGGGCCCACTAGGATGGCAGTATTATCTCCCCCGCCGGGCCGACGGTAGCTACTGTGGGGCCTGCGGGGGCGATCCACCCTCCATCCATCCCAGAAAGTGCCCCTGCCATATTAGTATGGTTGGGGAGTCCGCGGTGGACGGAATGACAGCCCTCCGCTTTTTTGCCAGTCAACTCGTCGACCGGGCGGAAAAGGGCCATATCATGGTGATGGTGTCTGCAAGACACTGCCATCCATATTATGATGATGGCCGAGATCATGCTGTTTCTGCTTTTGGGGGCCCGTTGCCCATTGCGGGCCCCCCGGGTGTTGGTGGGATGGGGTGTGCAAATTGGAGGTACCTATAGTACCCCCCTGCATTTGCATGCACAAGATGGCAGGCACCGCTCTGTGCCTGTCACATTGTGCATGCAAATGCACAACATGCATTTTTTACATTGCGGCGGGTGCTGCTTACAGCACCGCCCGCCACAATGTAAAAAATGCAGGATGTGCCCGCCAGGGTGGCGGGCGCATCCTAATTTGAATGGTGGGACCGCCGCACCTATGGTGGGCAGTCCCTTTCGCCATCGTAATAGAGCCCTAAATGCCATGATCAATTGCTAATTAAATATAAATTAATACATTAATATGTAATCATTAATCAATCTGTTCTTAATTAATAATGATTTATTCATTACTTTATTAATTACCAGTAAACTTTCCATCCTATATCCCTTCAAACTAACAAACTCGCACAAATAACTTACAAAATATAATTAAAAAATAATAATCAATTGTGTAATAATAAAGTGTTCATAAATTGTTAATTAATTATTATTTAACTTCCAACCCTGCACCGCTACAAACCCACCAATGTACACCTGATAAAAACTTGGTAAATGACTTAGATAATTATTAATTAATTAATTAAATATCGATAATAAAGTTATTATTATTAATTACTTAATTATAACTTCCTACCTTACAGCTCTACAAACCTAGCAACCCACTACAAAAGTTAAAATTACTCTTATAATTAAATACAAAATTAGAAATCACTTAACTTTACAATCTATATTTATTAATATTATATAATATATTTATAACCTAACGATATTTAACAATATTTTTACAACTATATTATTGAAAACGATATTTACAACAATGATATTCATGAAAACTATATTTCTAATCTAAAAAAAAATATTCTTGACAACTATATTTCTGCATCACGCTATTGTTGTGTTACAATATTTTTTCTTGATATTTCTGCATCCAATATTTTGAACTCAATATTTTGTCTAAACACTACTTTCTGTTACTTTAGGGAGCTTTCCAATGCAAAAACATGATTTGTGTTGAAAAGTAAATCCACCTACAACAGTTTGCACTGGGTTTGCATCACTTTGGGTCTAAATCACATTTTGAGACTGCCTACCTTATACTGTAATACTATTTTTAAATTATGACTAGATTATTCTCAGTGTTTTCAGTCACAGGATTGGACCTCGTAGAACTATAAATGTCATTATTCACCAGTGCACCAACCAGAATTCTGTTCTGTGGGTAGTTACACAAACAGAAATCTGCAATGATTGTATTAGCAAACTGAGCTTTCACAACATAAGACAGTTGTTCCCAACAATTACTTTCAGGAAGTTCCCAAATATTTTTATGCACTTCAGCCTGTGAATGAACTGCAAAATATTAGGGCCAAATGTATGACCAAGTCATGCACTGCAGCACAGCAAGTCACCTTGCTGTGCTGCACGGCGTGACAATGAATGGTCAGGGATGCACCTTTTTTATATCAATAGCCGCATTCCTGCCTTTTCCCCTGCACTGGCACTCTTTGGCTGCCTAGCACCGACGCCGACACCCTTGCCTGCGCTGCGTTGAGGATTGTTTTTATGCTGGCATCTTCCATCACTAAAAGAATTCCCTGAGGCGATTTCCTCTTTCTATCTGTACTTCAGAATGCAGCACATGTAGAAAGAGGAGATAATTAGTAGAAATAAACATATTTATCCTTGTTACGTCTCACCTGGGAAGGTGTAGGTTTTTGGCGCACTCCCGGCTCTACCACTCAGGGTAAATCTGGAAATACATCCCAATACATTATTTCAAGATTTTTAGAGGGGTTATGATTGACAGTTCTCCATCAGAATCACAAACTTTCAACCCCACTGTGGAGAGTCAAAAAGTTGCAAAATATATGTATGTCAAGAAACACTTGAGGTATCATAAAACGTAACATGTCAGAAAAAATGTTGGAAACTGGTAATCAGGGCCATTTTCTTATGCAGTGAAGATGAAATAATGCATCTAGTTTAATTTAGGGTTCAACTTAACAATGATATACCTAACCTTTTTTTAAATCTAATTCTATGACATGAATCAGGGAATTAATTAGGGTATTTGATTCACTGACTTTGCATAGAAAAAAAGTACAGAAAAACGAGTTTCAAAAGGGTTATTCATAACAAAAGTAATTCAAAATCTAATGTTACACATGCACCACAGAGATGATTGAAATTTGCTCTGTTTTTTTGGTAACAAACTCAGTTTTGTATTTTACATTTTTCATGCTATGTTTAAAACCCAGAGGTAAGGTTTATAGTTTTAAATGACAAGATCAACATATAGCTTCTGTTTGCATCTATCCAATTTTCTAGAACACAGAAAAACAAGTTGAATGCATATGCCTCTTGAAGGTGAAGTTACATAAAACTCTCTTCGGAAGAGTCACAGTTGTTGGACTAAGTTACTTGGTCTGATTTAGCAGGGTGATCCACACCAATGAAGTAAAGGTCCAGTTGACACATTTTGGTCGACACGGGGGCTTGAGTCTCAGCAGCAATATCTGAAGTGGTGGAAGAGGTGGCTGAGATACTTTGATACACTGTCAAATGTTGTGAACCAGAGTCTGAGACAGCAGTGGGGGTAGACTGTGGTGATTCTACAGCAGCATTGGCTGATCCATCCATGCACTCAGATTGGGCAAAAAGAGGCTACTGATGGCTCCTGTTCTTATCTACTGTGCCCTGGGAGCCCTCTGGAGATCGCCAAATGTCAAGAGCAGCTAAATCATTCATATGCTGAGTCGAACTAGAATCAATAGCCTGAGCTAGAATAAATGTGTTTGAACTCATACCAACAAGCATTGGCAGTGCCAATAGGTCTCACCATGTATTAGAGTTTAGTATATAAAAAATATTAAAGAGTTGTGAAAGTATTAAAGAGCAGTGGTAGCAAAACGAAAAACAAACCCCGACAATGTCCACAGAAAAGGAAAAAATAGATGATCAACCGCATTTTGTAATAACATGCAATGCTTATTATTAGAAAAATAAAGTGCTCTGTTTATTTTTTTAATTGTTTTTAAATTTGACTGTTTGGTATAGTTGAATTGATTGCACCACCAGACACAGCTTTAATTGGCCGGGTCCTGCCAGTGCTCACCATTGTTAGCTCTAAAAAGCTGGTGCCGAAAAAACTGCATATGCACTGCAATTTACTTCCAGCCACACCTTACATGACTCCAGCATCTCTGCCCATGTCCGCTGGCAAAAAGGAAAACAAACCCCAACAACGTGAACAGAAAAGAAAAACAAAATCATCTACAGTATTTTTTAATAACATGCTATGCTTAATATTACTAAAATAAAATGCTCCATGTTTTTTTCATATCATTTTTAAGTTTGACTATTTGATATAGTTGTCTTAATGAGCCCAAGAATTACCCTTTAATTGACCCGGGTCCTGATGGTGCTCACCATAGTTAGCTGTAAAAAGCTGGTGCCAATACAAGTGCATATGCACTGCCATTTACTTCCAGTCACACCTTACATGACTCCAGCATCTCAGACCATGTCTGCTGGCAAAACGGAAAACAAACCCCGACAACGTCAAAGGAAAAGGGAACTAAAAGTGCTCTAATGTATTTTTTAATACCACTCGCTCTAAAAAGCTGGTGCCGAAACAAGTGCATATGCACTGCAGTTTACTTCCAGCCACACCTTACATGACTCCAACATCTCTGCCCATTTCCTCTGACAAAACAGAAAACAAACCCTAACAACTACGACAGAAAAGGAAACTGAAAACAATCTACTACAATATTTATTAATTAACATGCAATGTTAAATATTCGTAAAATAAAATGCTCTGTGGTTTTTTAATATCATTTTTGAGTTTGACTCTTGGAATAAAAGTCGTACTGCAGTTACCATCAGGATAATTCATAACAGATGCATGTCAAAACATAAACAAAAGCACAGGGCTTTTTAAGGTCTAAATTGAAGTGAAACTGCAGTTAAGAAAAGGATAATTGCTAAACATGGTTAATCATTTTATGTTTTTTTATTTTTAAATATTTATGAAATGACTGTGTTGGATTGATGTATGTAACCTTTCTGAAGTCCAACACTTTCCATACTGTTGCTTAGATTGGAGTGGGAATAGTAAATCTAGCCTATCCAATTCCAATGCTTTCCTTGATGTTGCTTAATTGGAGTGGGAATAGTAAAATTAACACGTTCAAAGTCTAACGCTTTACCTACTATTGCTTAGGATGGAGTGAGAGTAGTACATTTAACCTCTTTGAAGTCGAATGCTTTTCTTTCTGTTGTATATATTGAGGCGGGAATAGTAAATCTAATTCCACTGAAGTCCAACACTTTCCTAGCTTTGCTTACGTTGCAGTGTGAATATTAAATCTAACCTCTCCAAAATTCTACTTTTGCTTAGGGTGCAATGGGAACAGTAAATCTGACCGCTCAGAAGTTCAGCACATTTCCTACTGTTGTTTAGACTGGAGTTGAAATAGTAAATTGAACCCCTCTTAAGTCCAGGACTTTCCATACTGTTACTTAGATTGGAGTAGGCATAGCAAATCTAACCTGTCCAGAGTCCAACACTTTCCCTACTGTTGCTTAGACTGGATTGGAAATAGTAACTTTAATCCCTCCTAAATCCAACACCTTACGTACTGTTGCCTAGATTAGAGTGGAAATAGTAATTCCATCCTTTCTGAAGTGCAATATTTTCCATACTGTTGCTGAGATCGGAGTGGATTAGTAAATGTAGCCTCTCTGAAGTCCTTGTTTTACTTAAATAAGAGTAGGAATAGTAAGTCTAACCTCTCCAAAATTCAAACCTTTCTGAACTGTTGCTCAGGCTGGAGTCTGAAGTCCAATATTTTCAATAGGTTTGTTTATGTTGAGTAGGAATAGTAAATATAACACCTTCAAGTAAAAGACTTTTCATACTTTTATTTTACTTTGAGTTTGCTAATGTAATATTGCTGTTTCTTTTACTTGCTTTTATATGTTTTAAACTATATATCTTTTTATTTCAATTATTGTTTAAAAAAATCTATTTTTATTTGAAATGTATATTTTATATTATTTTTATTTATTTACCTAATTGTGTTATATGGTTTTAATATCTTTTCTACAATTATTTTAATGAATGTTAATATTATTCATATACCTATAAATTATTGCGCTACTTAAAAAAAGTATAGTTCACCCGCAGACACCATCAACTCATCAGAACGTCAAGAGGACCGCATTCAAGGACCGCCTGGATAACAACGCACACAACAGCAAAGAGCTCTTCAACATCTTGAACTAACTCTCCAACACCAACAACAACCCCCTTCGCAGGACCTGTGCGACTCACTGGCCACCTACTTCCACCGTAAGATCGCAGACATCCACGACAGCTTCAACGCCACGACCGCCCCGCCATCCTCCGAGACCCCCACCGCCACAATCACTTGCCACCTGATCGCATGGTCCAACGTCAACGACGAGGACACCATCAAAATCATGAACTCCGTCCACTCTGGATCCCCATCTGACCCATGCCCACACACCGTCTTCAACAAAGCCAGCACAATCAACGCACCCCACCTCCGGAAATTCATCAACACCTCCTTTGAGACAGAAACCTTCCCAGAGAGCTGGAAGCACGCCGAGATCAACACCTTACTCAAGAAACCCAAGGCAGACCCCAAAGACCTCAAGAACTTCTGTCCCATCTCCCTGCTCTCGTTCCCGGCGAAGGTCACAGAGAAAATCGTCAACAAGCAACTGACCCGCTACCTTGAGGATAACAACATCCTGGACCCATCCCAGTCCGGTTTCCGCAGCAACCACAGCACCGAAGCCGCCACCGACGACATCAGGACCCTGACCAACAATGGAGAAACAGCAGCCCTCATACTCTTGGACCTGTCAGACGCCTCCGACACGGCCTGACACCAGACACTACGAACATGCCTACATGATGCCGGGATCCCAGAGAAGGCCCTGGACTGGACCACATCCTTCCTCTCGGGCAGAACACAGAGCATCCGCCCCCCCCCTTCAGCTCCACCGCCACCGAGATCGTCTGTGGCGTACCCCAGGGCTCCTCCCTCAGCCCAATGATGTTCAACATATACATGGCACCCCTCGCCTACGTCGTCCGTCAGCACAACCTCAACATCATATCCTACGCCGACGACACCAAAGACCCTCACACCGCCAAAACCAAGCTTCACAAAGGAATGAAGGCTGTCGCCGAATGGATGAGGAACAGCCGACTGAAGCTGAACTCGGACAAGACGGAGGTCCTCATCCACAGCTTCACCCCTTCAGCCTGGGCCGACTCCTGGTGGGCAACATCGCTGGGAACAGCCCCTACACCCACTGACCACGCATGCAACCTGGGGGTCATCCTAGACTCCACCCTCTCCATGACCAAACAGGTCAACTCCGTCTCCTCATCCTGCTTCAACACCCTACAAATGCTCCGTAGAATCTTCAAGTGGATCCCCACCAAAACGAGAAAACAGTAACCCAGGCCCTCATCTTCAGTAGGCTGGACAACGGAAATACCCTCTAGCCAGGAACGTCAAACAAGCTCCTGAGACGGCTGCACCGCATCCAGAACGCCTCGGCACGGCTGATCCTCGACATCCCCCACCGCAGGCACATCACACCCCACCTGAGATACCTACACTGGCTCCCCGTCAACAAGAGAACAACCTTCAAGCTCCTCATCCACACACACAAGGCCCTCCACAATGCCGGCCCAGCGTGCCTCAACAAACGACTCGGCTTCTACGCCCCTACCCGCAAGCTCCGCCGGCCTCGCCCTCGCCACAGTGCTGCGCATCTGAAGAACAACCGCCAGCGGCAGATCCTTCTCCCACGTTGCTGCCAAAAACTGGAGCACCCTCCCCACCAACCTACGGCAAACCCAAGACCTCCTGGCCTTCAGACGACTTCTCAAGACCTGGCTCTTCTATCAGTAGCAGCACCTCCTTCCAGTGCTTTGAGACCCTCACAGGTATGTACCACGCTTAACAAATGTTCTGATTGATTGACTGATTTATCAATAAAAATCTCCACCTATTACCACTTAAGTAAAGTGATAATAGATAGTGAACAACACTAGAACATAATACTTACCAATAGGTAACACTCTAACCCAGAAGGCTGTGAAACATAGACCGCAGAAACCAGAAAACCTATGATTAAAAACAACAAGGCAACTCTTTACCTTTGGTAAACACAGCCATTAGCCAATTAAATATTCACTTCTCAGCCCATGTACTGTTGTTTTCACGTGAACATACCACTGTATAACGTGGCACAATATATAAGTGCATGTTTTTTAAACTTAGAAATTTAGCACTACTTGAACTATTTACAGATATTACGCCACTCCACTTTACGCCTTGTCCATTATACACCACTAAACTCTACGCTATACCTCTATACACCACTCCCCTGTACTCCACCCCACTCCACTGTAGGCCACTATCAAAAATTTACATTTACACATCATAATGTATATTCCTGCCACAAGACATTTACATTCATTCACATACTTTCACACTATGTCGGTTTCAATTAACACACTCCACTCTACACCACTCCGCTGTATGACACCTCACTTTACACCACTCTACTCTACAACGTTCCACTCTAGGTCAGTCCATTATACACCACTACACTGTATGCCACTCCACTGTACTCCACCTCACTCCACTATGGGCCACTCCACTACTCTACTTTAAACTATTATACTATACACCACTTTATTCTATTACACTCCAGTCTATTCCAATTCACTGTTAGCGCCTCCACTGTGCACCTCTCGAGTGTGCACTGTTCCACTGTTTGCAACTCCACTCTATGACACTACACTCTATGCTACTCTAAGCCATTCCACTCTGCGCCCCTTCATGGTTCATCATTACGCTCTAAGCTATTCCACTAGACACCACTCCACTCAACGGCACTCCACTATTCTCAATTGCAATATACCTCACCCCACTGCACTCTGCCACAAACGACTGTATGCTACTATAATGTACAACACTACATGGTACGCTACCCCACTGTATGTCACTACACTCTACGCTTCCACAGTCTGAGATATTCCACTGTAATACCACGTACTCTTGCTTCTCCACTGTACATCACTATACTTAATGCTGATAAACTCAACACTATGCGACTGTACGACACTCCACTCTATGCTACTTCACTATACTTAACTGTAGTCTATGCTATTCAATTCTTCCTCACTCAAGTGTATGCTATTCTGCTGTACGCCACTCCACTGTACGCCTACACAGTGGTCCTATCGCAATTAGGCTGTTGGAGCCGCCGACTCGTTGTCAGGCGGTCTTGTGCACAAAATGGTGGCGGTCAAACGTTCGACGGACTGCCATCATAATGAGGGCTATAATTATTAATCAATTCCATATTAATTTTACAGTAAAATGTATATTTAACATAAAAATTCATTAAGATTAAAATTTAAATAGTTAAAAGTTAACTTCCCAACCTATTCCTCTACAAACCCAAAAACCTGCTACTTCCAATAAATTACTAATTAAATATGATTAGGGCTCCCGGTTTTATGGTATATATTTTTGAGCCATTTCTGTCTGCATTTATCCATATTTATTTTGTGACCATTTTATCTGTATTTATCCATATTTATTTTGTGTTTGCGTATAAATTAAGTTGTAAAAATGTACATTTCCATATCTATTTAACTGACAGACGCGCACTCATACTTTGATGTTGGTCGTGTTTTAGCTATTTGAGCTGCCAAATATTACACAATACATACACTGGTAGATATTAGCACTAAACCATAAATATATGTTAACATATTTCGTTGTTTAAAGACATTTCATAGTGTTTTTTCATTTTCCATGCTGTCCAACTGCTCAGCTGCTGGGCTATAATTCCTTAAAGAAAACACGGAGAGTCACTTAAAAGAAGCCAATTTTCTGTATTTATCCACTTTTAAAGATAAATGCAGATAGAAAACAAATTGTTTTCTGCCTGTATTTATCTGTAAAAATCCGTAAAAACGGAGAAGCAGAAGCCTTAAATATAATAAAGAATTCACATTTTAAACCTTAGATGTTCTGTTCCACAAACGTTTTGCACTTTGTTAGTTTTACATGATATTTTTTATTTGATGTTTGTGTCATTTACCCAACAGAATTTAATATACCTTAGGACTACCATGAATAGACCACCTTGAGAAAAGTGAAGCCAGAGAGAAGCTACTAAATTAGCTGGACATTGCATTTCAATGCTGTGATGTGGAGACATACACTGAAAAGAAACTCTAAACTGTGATGATTGGTACTTGCAGGGCTAATTGTTCCATGTAAAAAATATTTTCTCTTAATAAAAATATATTAAAAAGGCAAAAATGCAAAACTTCTTTAACTGTCTGGTCTTAGAGTCAACCTAGGTGGTCCGTCTTCAGAAAAAACTCTTTTCAAGGAAAGATCTGAAAAACTGCTAAAGAAAATAGAGAAAAGACTGCTCTGCGATTAACATACTCACATCAAAGACCACCCCCTCCTGCTTAAAAAAACAAGATTTGGTCTTTAGATGGAAGTAAAATTGACCTCAATCTGGACACCGAGAACTCTGCGCGCACCAACGCTGAGCACTCACGTATAGACAGGACGTCCTCATTCTTTTCCCATGTCAGGCTTTTGAATAAGCCCCCAGACTCTAGAAAGATCCTTTTTCCAATGGCCTATAGAGTAGGAGAAGAAAAAACAATACTAACCAGCTAGGAATCAAGCCACTGACTGAGATCAATGTCGTCCTGTGGCCAATTGGAATGACGTTTTGCCTGGGCCATTTGATTTACTTATGGAAAAAAGTGCATAGTGCTAGTGCATAAACTACCAATGATTACACTGTTCCAAATCACAGCCGTGATTGGATCTGAGGTACTAAAAAAAGGAACTCCTAAAAAATACTATATTAAAAACATATTTGGAGGCCGCAGTGTAACTGTTCTAGAATATGTAGTGCTAGCAGATTTAAATGTATTATAGGCAGGTGAAAAAATCCTCGCTCAAGTTCAGCCCCTGGGGTGTCTTACTGTCCAACTCTAAGATATACCTAGTTTCTATTTGTCTTAGCCGTTGTTCACAATTGCCACCCCTTCTCAATGGCAAGACCGTGTCGATGACAAAGTACTTCAAATATGACAAATTATTGGCATGTTTCTCCTTGAAGTGCCTTGCCACCGGATATGCGGTGTCATTGTTAGTAATGGCTTTGATGTGCTGGAGCACTCGCTTATGCACCTGCAATTTCGTGCTCCCTATGTACCGCAGGCCACATGAGCACTCCAGCACATACACCACATATTCAGTCTGTTAATGGAGAGATTCTGTGATTTTAACTGGTTTGGCCTAAAATGGCGTATGGTAGGCAGACGTACTTTCACCGTATTTGCATGCCTTACAGGTTGCGCATTTCAAGAAACCCTTTCTACTGTTGAGCCATGTTTTAGTTTGTCTGAGTTCAGGACTGCTTCTGACAAGAGAGTTGCTCATAGAGCAGGCCTTTCTGAAGGCAATTCCGGGGGATTTACCCAATTGACTTCCCAAAACAGGGTCATTGCATACTCAGGACCAGCTTTTATTGATGATCCTGTTCAAGACTTTATGCTGCTTGCTTCACGTCAGTATAAGGGGCGTAGGTTGATCCTGACTATCTTTTGTAGCTACTTTATTGGTGAGTGCAGCAGACCTCTGTATTTTATTCACTTTGGTTATAGCAGTATCAAGTATGTCTTCCGAATTGCGCTTGTATGCATTTCCTGTCAGAACTGCATTTCCTGTGGATCCGCAGCGTCTTCCCGAAGTGGATGCTTTTGATTAAATGTGGCGATGGTGGCTCTGTACATGTAGGACTGTATTGCCTGCTGTGGGTTTCCTGTGGAGTCTTGTTTCCAATCTATTGTTACTTTCACATCCAGGTAAAAGATGCGTATGGATTATGGAGTTTTACAGGTAAGTAAACATTTAAATAAATAAAACTAATTTTGTTGCGCGCACTGCATCACATTTTGGGATGCAGTGCACTCAACGAAATTCGTTTTATTTATTTAAATGTTTACTTACCTGTAAAACTCCGTAATCCATACATTACTACCTCCCACCCTGCCCCTCCCCCTCCCCACATCACCGCCCTGCAGGTACTCCCACTACCGGCTGCGGCTGTAGTTAATTGCAGGAAAGTATTTGTGTGTTTGAATTTCACATACTTGCTGCATTGTCTCTGCAAGTGTTTCCTTTCATTTAAATTCCACTAAATTCAATTACTGGATGAATGAACATGACAGCTTAAACTGATTGATCCAAACATACATGCCGGTTGATTAAATTGTCTAAAAGCAAAATGAGCGATAGTATGCTGCGGAAACCATTGTCCATCTCCTTTATTAAATTCACTTATGATAAAATGCCACCCCTGACCCACTACACTGTATGTACTTGGCTTATTATGAAACAGAAAGGGTTAATTGTTTAAAAAATTAATTATCATTATGGAACTAAATTGAAAGAGTCATATATGACTTTTTCGTTCTTCCACCACTGTTGCCTCTTGAGGACTTGAGTCGTTCATGCTCTGCAAATGATTCATGCACACTTGTTTAAATGTACAATGTTTGGGATACACTACAGGAAGACCTGTGCATACACGCCTGAAGTGGACAAATTGTAAAAGGAAGCCGTGATTTAAAAATATGACATTGTTTCTCTCTTCACATGGAATACATTTGTGATGTACTTTTCAATACTCAAGTCAATGTGGGTGGTTCGATTAATGAGTTTGTTTCTGAGTGAATGTGTTGGCAGCACTGCCTTTAGCGCTCTGGGAGTCTGGTGCAACAATCGCTTTTGGCTTTTGGCGCTTGAGGAGTTGGGGGGGGACCGCCATGTTCACCTGTACTCTGAAAGAAAGAGTCCTTAAAACTAACAATGGCATGTGCTTTCACAGTGCACGTGCAAATGGTGTGCTCCCAAGCTTGCCACTCAGTAATATGGTGTCCTAAATCGATATTGTGTGTCTTGGAGAGCACAGCTATTCATTGATGATACAGGCCAAGAAGGATACAGCCCTGTCACCCCTCAACTTTACATAATTAATTACTCTATATTTAATAAAGGAGAGGTGTACTGTTTAATTGCTCTTCCTCAGTATCTGCTTTTCTTCCTCCCCAGCACACCTTACCCCTTCACTTCTCCCTATTGTTCTTTCACTTTCTACCCTACGTCCACGTTTCTTCTTAATCACCACCTCCCCTCATTAACTGCTTTTTATATTTCACCTTCTCATCTTTCCCTTCCACTCTCTTTTCACGCACTCCCGCTGGCTGCTCTTCTTACCTCTCTCCTCTTTTCTTTTTTTATTCTCATCATGTTCCACCCAATCTTGCAATCCACATCTCTGCTTTCCTCACTTCTCTTCACATTCTTTGTCGACTGTATCTATCTTTGCCTTCAGACCTCTCCTCCTCCCTCACTCTCCCTTTTATGTTTTTTCCTTCTTGCGCATTATATACACTCCAGGAATCAGTGTTTGTTCTCCGGGCCATAAATTTAAATCTTGGTGTGGCAACTCAGCCTTTCATATTTCTGATGTCAATAACATTTGTGCTGTTGAGCAGGATAATAACATTTTTAATTCATTGTCAAGGGCCCCTTTGATAAATTTGTGCTTTAAAAACATACATGGTATGTTAAGGACACAAATGTATTTCAATCTTTTGCGTTTCAATTTCTTTGCAATTTTATACTGTCATTATCCTCTTTGTCCCTCCTTGACCCAGTACATTTCATTCCTGTGACCTTCTTTCTTTCCTTCCTTCTTTCTATCCCTCCACACCTCCAGCCCTGCCTCCTTTTCCCTCTTGCTTTTTGCTTCCTTACTCCCTCATTCCTTCTTTTGCTTCCTTACACACGCATTCATTCCCCATCCTTCCACCCTTGGTGCATTTAATTCTTCTTCCTCCATTCTTTCATTACTTCCTTTTTTTCTGCTCCTTCCTTTACCTCTTCTTTAATTTCTTCCTTTCTTGTCAACCCTTCCTTATGAGTATATTGCTCCTTTCCCTTCTTCTTTCTATTCATCCATCACACATCAATCACTTCCTTTCTCTCTATTCCTTAATGTCTTCCTTTCACATTCTTTTCTTAAGTCCTTCTTTTTCATACATTACTCATACATTTCCTTACTGCAGTACTCCCCATCCTGCCTGCATTTGCTGCTGCCTTCTTTAATGTATTATTTCCTTTACTCTTTCTTTTATTTTAAACCCCACAGTACAAGCACAGTCTCTTTAGTTTGCAAAGCTGTCTCAAGTCCTCTATTGACCTTTCCTAAAGCTGCATGATGGGATGTTCTATTTTTAATATATATTCACTGAAAAAAACCATAGGTTTCACACCAGTTATAGTTAGGAATTAGCATTTAAAAAAACTATTAAATTCACTGAAAAAACTATAGGTTTCACACCAGTTATAGTTAGGAATTAGCATTTAAAAAACCTATTAAATTCACTGAAAAAAACATAGGTTTCACACTAGTTATAGTTAGCTGGAAATTTTACTGACATAAAACCATTGAAATTCCCACGTTATAGTTAGTTGGACTCACTATAACTTGCGCGCCTGCAATGCACTGCTGATGACGTCACATATTACATCACTCATGACATGGTCAGTGACATCACTCATGACATCACTCATGACACCATCCTTGTGACAGACTGACAGACCTCCTTTGGGTGTAATGTAACCCTTGAAACACATATTCAAAAATAGAAACTAACATTTTCAAAACAATTGAGATACCCATACCAGTTACAACAACCAATTCAGTAATTCCACCATCTATATACACATCCTCTCATTCAGCAACAGTTCTGTATAGTCACTCATACATATACTCACTCATCATATGTAGTGATACACATATACATCCTGTTACACACCGACAGGCATCCAAAAGTTACTCACACAAATACTCACACATGCAAATAAACTATTGAAGATCCATTTATTTGCATATACAGCTATACACACACTAGTACATTACTTCTAAGGAAACTTACACATACTTACTCTCTTAAACAATCATTTATAGAAACACATACTTATTTAAACAGGAACTCTTTCAATCTCTCACTCTCACATATACTCACTTATATACATCAATACTCACATATACTAGATTAAAACATATGTAGTTACTCATAAAAACACTAGTGAGGCAGGCATTCACTCACTAACACACACATATTCACACTCATCCCCCCATACAGTCCTGCACATACGCTGTCTTAAAAACACATACAAACAGTGAGTCAGTCACCAACCCATGCAGCCACTTATACACAAAGTGAAACACTGATACATATATTTAAAATATTTAAAAATTACTCGCTAATATATGTATTCACTAAGATACACTTTATAAGCCAGTTAACCAATCAATATTTTATTAAAAATAAACATCCATTTACACACTTATTTAAACATTTATTCGTCCATCGACCTTTACAAATACATATATAAAACATATTGATATTTCAGAAAGACACACATTCACTGGATGGTGTCATCAGTGATGTCATAAGTGATGTCACTGACCATGTCATGAGTGATGTAATATGTGACGTCATCAGCAGTGCATTGCAGGCGCAAGTTATAGTAAGTCCAACTAACTATAACGTGGGAATTTCAATGGTTTTATGTCAGTAAACTTTCCAGCTAACTATAACTAGTGTGAAACCTATGGTTTTTTCAGTGAATTTAATAGGTTTTTTAAATGCTAATTCCTAACTATAACTGGTGTGAAACCTATGGTTTTTTCAGTGAATTTCATAGGTTTTTTAAATGCTAATTCCTAACTATATATAAGGCCCCAAACCTATGTTTTTTTCAGTAAATTTCAAAATTTTGTTAATAGCAAATGTTTATAGCTATGAAATGTAATATTTTTGAAAATGAATGAATCCTATATTATATTTTTATTTAAAACAATTTTTGCAATGTATATATATATTTTTTTTGCCCTGGAACGCTCCCGGGGCGCGCCCCGGTGAGCGCCCTGGAAAGCGTAGTCTTTTGAAGCGCCCCAGGGCGCGCTCCAGAGAGCGTCTCGTTAGCGCTATTGCTGCGAACGAAAACATCATCATGACGTATCGCGTAGCCGCGTCCACGTGATACGCACAGCGTAAGCGCACCCGGAAGCACTCGAGCGAAAACGATTGCGCAACGTAAACATCTGACGCGCTTACGCAACGCAACCCGGGGCGTGCCAACGGGCGCGCCCGGGGGCGCATCGTGTAAGCGCGTCGGGTCATGTGACCTGAAAATAACACTTTTAATTGGTGCAGAACTGTTTTGGTTTCATAATGATGAAATCCCTAGTCTTGTGACCTGAAAATAACACTTCTCATTGGTTCAGGACATTTTTTTTTCCAAATGATGAAGGACCCCACCTTTTTTCCATATTCTGACTTTGTCCTTTGACTGAGGAAGACCTGTTTGAAATCTTTTAGGTATATTTTGTACTTTGAAATAGCTACAGTAGCAGCATCGGCTGGAGCATCTGCACCACCACCACCAAGAGGACCACCACAACATCACATTGGTGGTCAAGCAGAAGAGGAGGAGGAGGAAGAGGAGGAGGGGATGAGGAGGAGGTGGCTGGAAGAACACAATACCCCATACCAACCCAAGCCACACATTGTATGGAAGTTTTTTCCATCCCTGAGGGAAAAAAGAAAGTGAATGCGGCAAAGGTGACTTGCCTTATCTGTGACATGGAACTCTCAAGGGGTAACCCAAATAAAAAATATTCATTTGGGAACAATACCATGATAAGGCACATGCAAGGCAAGCATCCTAACAACTATGCTGCCGCAGAGATGAGAGAACTGGCCAGCAACCTTCCCCAATCTACACCCAGCACCTCCAAACGAAAACAACCCACTCCATCGGGACCAGAGACAAGGGAAACAATCCCTTGCATTCAACCACGATTTGGAGAATTTAGGGTCACCTGTATTTTTTGTGGTAAGACCATCTCCTATGGTGAGCAGAGCCTAAAGCTCACCCTCCTTGCTGGTGACAACCACAATTGTCCCCAAAAACCCTAATTTTTTCCTGATTTTTTTTTGCTCCTGTTGAGCCATTTTCAATTCCCTGTTTTTTGTTTCCCCTCATAAAAATAACCAAAAAAAAATACAAAATAGTTCATAAAAGACAAAAAAGTACAAAATGTTCAAAAAACATTAAAAAAAATATAAAACAACAAAAAGAAGAAAAAAACAGTTCTTTTTAGAACTATCTCCAATTTCTAAAAAAAGGCTACTTTTTTTTAAAACTCTATCATTCATTTTTCCACATGGCACGCTCCCCTGTCCGCTCCCCGGTGCGCGTACCGGGCGCTGCCCCGCGCAAATCAAAAAAATGTTTTTTTACCCGCGGGGCCCTTTTATAGCCCCCACATCAAACCTAGGGGGTCAAGGGGAGTCTACTCTGCCCCCTTATGGTCATTTCCCCCTTTGTTTTTCCCACCTCTTGTGTCTCGATCCTACCGAGACACAAGATGGCGGCCGCTCCGGACTGTTTGGAATGTTTACAGACACCCGAGAGCCAATCAGCTTTACGTGCGCACTTCGCGTGGCGCGCCCAGAGCACTCCCCGGTGCGCTGCCATAGATATATATTTTTTTGAACATAAATTACTCAAAAACCACTGGAGCACATATCTTGAGACATAGCAAAGGCACATCGGGCTACCAGTCCCTACAATTTTGCCAAGTTTGGTGGAAATCCATTCAGCCGTTCGGGCTAAAAGTGAGGTCGACAGCCCTATGGAAATTAACATGGGGAAAACACGTTTTGGGACCCCCTTTTATCTCGGCCCCCGCTTGATGAATCCCCCCCAAACTTTCAAGGAAGGACCAGAGCTCCGCGATGCAAATTTGAGGAAATATTCAGGCAGATTCATCAACCGGCGCCAAAGTTATTCACAATAGAATTTTGAGATTTTGCATTGAAAAAAATCCTAACTATAACTACCTACTGGCAACCGCCAGTAGGTAATATATATATTTAGTTAAAAAAAAATAATAATAATAATATATATATATATATATATATATATTACATGTAATTGGTACGAGTGTACATAACAACTCATCAAGTAATATTTTGCCGAAATGACAAAATTACTAATGGGAAATATAATTTAAAGCATGAGTCGGCAGACCCACATGGGCAGAATTCGTCAGCTTATGAAATGGATTGACAATGAGTGGAAAGTACATATGCACAGCTCGCAGCTTTAAAACTGCGTGTCATT
Source organism: Lissotriton vulgaris (assembly GCF_964263255.1). Lineage (NCBI taxonomy): Eukaryota > Metazoa > Chordata > Amphibia > Caudata > Salamandridae > Lissotriton > Lissotriton vulgaris. The sequence continues at coordinate 1,994,983,417 of NC_141689.1, forward strand.
GTCGATAAAGTTTTTTTGACATGTGAGTTGAATACAAGTAACGCTCGCACCAAGAATTTATTAAAACACTCAGTTATGCTTCAATTGAATGAACTGACACACGCTATGCATTTTTTAAAATGTATTTAATTATGTTGAAGCAAATTTGTAAAAATAACATATTACAAACAAAGTGAATTTTAAGTCTGTCTTTCCTGTCGGTCGACAGGTGGTGTTAATGACGTAACATGAATACTTTTTTTCTTTAAAAATGGCTGCGCGCTCTTTAAACCGTAACCAGTGATCAAGGCTACTGTGTAGTTGAAACGCGCTTGGCAGCGGCGAAATAAAGAATTCTTGAAAATCTCACACGGCGTGGTCGTTTAAATGGTGGAGTAGCGGGACTCGATCCAAGGAGTCTTATGGTGACGACGCAACTCTCGGTATGGTGGAGGCAGTGAATGCTTGGATAATCGTAGCATACGTCTAACTGCCACCCCCCCCCCACAACGCGGGAAGAAGGCAAGTGGCTGGATCTACAGGAGGCAGCCCCGACACCACGGATTTGTTCGGAGTTCCCTCTGTGACTCTGCAGCATAACCAAGGTGAGCGGGTAAGACTGACCCTGTGATTACCTGCGGGGGAGAGAGTGAAGCCCTTACGAACTTGTGATTTAACACTTTGAACGTTGGGCGGTTGGGATTGCAGCGACAACGCTGATTTATTAATTCTGAACATGGATGCCGCTGAGGTCAACGAGCGCGAGCAAGCAGCACTACAAGTATTTACCGACGAAAGTTGTCCCTTGAGTGACGGCGGAGTACCGGGCACAAGTGGGAGTGTACAAAATGACCTTATGGTACGACTAAGAAGGCTGGAAAAGCTCCAAAGATCCGAAGTCTCAAAATGGTGGGAATCCAAGTCTCTGCAAAGGTATCTAGAAGTCCAACGCATACCCCGAGGTCTCCGTGTGATGGTTGCGCCGAGCTACGAAGACCCAAACCCAGAAATGTTAAAGGAATGGGCAGCAAACAATAATGACTCTTCACGGAGAATGTTAGGCATTCTTATTAAATACGCCGACATCGATAGGAAGAAGATTTTGGAGGAAATAGAAAAAATCATGAATGATTTAAGCAAAGAGGAAGATCAAACCACCATCTCCAAATTCAAAGCCGAAAGCAAAGAAAGAATAAAAAAAATGGAATTATCAATTAAAGATCGTAAAAGACACAAATTCCAGCGTGATAAACAAGACTACGATCGAGGTCAAATATATACCTTTGCAAAAAAGTTCGACGCCATTAGACAACAAAAACAGGCGCAACCGGCTAACCTATCTAAAACGGGAACTGAGCCTGCATCCGACCTAAGCAGTGTTACAAGCTCTGATTATGACACGGAAGGAGAAACCAATAGACCGACATCGGGCGTAATACCATCTGTGATAGATGAACTAGGCTATTTAAACGTGGAGCGACGCTACAATCTGCGTCAAAGGCCACCAACACAGAGTGCAAACTCAGAACCACCAGGAGGAAGAGGCAGAGGGCAAACCGGCGGAAGGGGTCGAAACGCCGGGCGCGGATATCAAAAGCAGAAGAAGAAGTCGACGAAGCAATAGAGAATTCAACCAAAGAAATGACCATCATCAATTTAACAAACATCCAATTGACAAAGGGGGAACAGAGGATTTTGGAACTAGGCTTATCATTCTGCCCAGAGGCTGACATGGACTTTGTGCAAACTCGCATTGACCTCTTTAAGTTTATAAGATTACTCAAACTTAAAAAACATTTCCTTGTAAACCCGAGCCGCAAGGCAACTGAGACCGCCGTGGCTGGCACTGCAATTGAGGATAACCTAAGGGTGGATGATATGGATTTAATGATGGTATTGAGAGCAACAAATATGGAAGCCCAAAATGTGGAACTAGAAGACATTGCGGATAAAATTGACCAGGAAGAAGACATCAACATCAACCAAGATGCCCCAACACCTTTTAGACCAAGATCACGTTTCACACCGTCATCAGCTAAAGACACTGTTGATGTTTATAATGAATTGGTCTTAAATGAATTGAAGAAGTTGGGAAAGGACATGAATCCCAATAAAGCTAATAATAAGCAGCAACAAGAGTATTATGCTTTAATTAAAAAACTGTTAGAGTGTAATAACTGCGTAGTGCGCAATGCTGACAAGGGGGGCAATGTAGTCCTTTGGGATAGAACTAAATACTTAGCTGAAGCATACCAGCAACTTAACAACAAACAATGCTATGTATGCGTTGAAGAAAAAACAATGATAGAGAGTCATGAACATTTCAATGCAGAACTGAAGCAATGGTATGACTCTTCACTTTTGACACATGATGAATACATGTATCTTAAGATCGATTTTCCAACTACACCTGTATTTTATTTAATTCCAAAGGTGCACAAGGATTTATCAAACCCCCCAGGACGCCCTATTATTTCAGCAATAGGCAGCGCACTAGAACACACTTCCAAATTTGTTGACTCTTTTTTTAATCCTTTGGCAAAAACACTTCCTTCGTTTTTGCTAGACACTGGAGATTTTCTGAAAAAAATTTACGACACACCATGGGAAGATGACTACTTGTTGATCACTATTGATGTGGCCAGTTTGTACACAAGTATTAGGCACGTGGATGGAATTTGTGCCGCTAAACATTTCTTGGGTACAAGAGCAATCAGCTTGTGGTCTCATACACAAATGCTCCTGAGAATGGTGGAAAAATGTTTAACCAGCAATTACTTCCTGTTTTATGGTCAACTGTTCCATCAAACGTGTCGTACTGCCATGGGCACCTGCTTCGCCCCCAGCTATGCTAATTTGCATATGGGCTGGTGGGAGGAGCAGGTGGTCCGGACGCAGTACCAGAAAGAGTGGGATGAAAACATTATCCATTGGAGTCGTTTTATCGACGATCTGTTTTTGGTCTGGAAAGGCACTGAACTGGAGGCTAACACATTCATATCAAACCTTCAGAAGAATGAGTTAAACCTATCCTTTACCAGTACCATAAGTGATAACAGTGTCAACTTCTTAGATCTAACAGTGTATGTCGAAAATGGGAAAATTCAAACTAAACTTTACAGAAAACCTACCAGTGGCAACACTTTGTTGCATGCAAAAAGTTTTCACCCGATGGCCCTTAAGAGCAGTATACTCTATGGGGAAAGTCTCAGAGTCATGCGTAATTGCAGTACTCCTTTGGAAACTGAGAAAGAACTAGAAATATTGAGTACAAGATTTAAAGAACGGGGCTACCCTACTACGTGGATAGCAGAGGGAATACAAAAAGCCTCACAACTGAAGAGAGAGCAAATCCTCTTCGGTAATACAAAAGTCAGCAATAATGAAAACCAATGCAGATTTATAACAGGTTTTTGTAACCAACATGTTGAGGTGAGAAGAATACTCAACAAGCATTGGCATATCATTGAGAACGACCCCGTGCTTGGGAAAGAAGTCCCCAAGAGACCACAAATCACTTTTAAGAAAGCAAAATCCTTCAAAGACTGTTTAGTAAGTAATGTGCTTAAAAAACCCCAACCTAAAAAAACTTGGCTTGACAAGAATGGCTTCGTAAAATGTACAAAGTGTAAGGCATGTAATCACGGCGTAAACTGTAGCAAGTAGAGATTAGGCCTTTCCAACAGAATGGAAAAGATCAAAAATAAATATACATGTAAGACTGATTATGCTATCTACATTCTCGAGTGCCCTTGTGGGCTTCGATATGTGGGCAGCACAATAAATGAAGCCTACAAAAGGATATTACATCACCTGCGAGCAATTAAAAATGCAGACAGGGCTTATCCTGTAGCCAGGCATTTTGAACTAGTGCACAATAAGGACGCAAAAGGGCTGACATACTGTGTAATTGACTCTATTCCAGCCAGTCAAAGAGGGGGAAATAGATTGAACAATAGATTGAACAAGCTAAGGAAACTTGAATCAAGATATATAATCAAGTTAAATACTAAGCAACCAAACGGTCTTAATATTGAAGAAGATTTGCATAGACATCTATGATACTAGCGAGTCGGTAATTAACGAGTAGCATCTGCTGCAAATATAGTTGACAACTATTTTTGATCAGGCATAATTTTGTGGACAGTACTTCTGATAATGTTAATTACACTTGGCAGTCAACATTTATTTGAAAGATCGAGTACAATGCCAGCTTATTTATAAGGTCATAACTTGTGTGTTTGCTCACTTGAGCTCTATTTTCACATTACATGTAATTGGTACGAGTGTACATAACAACTCATCAAGTAATATTTTGCCGAAATGACAAAATTACTAATGGGAAATACAATTTAAAGCATGAGTCGGCAGGCCCACATGGGCAGAATTCGTCAGCTTATGAAATGGATTGACAATGAGTGGAAAGTACATATGCACAGCTCGCAGCTTTAAAACTGCGTGTCATTGTCGATAAAGTTTTTTTGGCATGTGAGTTGAATACCAGTAACGCTCGCACCAAGAATTTATTAAAACACTCAGTTATGCTTAAATTGAATGAACTGACACACGCTATGCATTTTTTTAAATGTATTTAATTATGTTGAAGCAAATGTGTAAAAATAACATATTACAAACAAAGTGAATTTTAAGTCTGTCTTTCCTGTCGGTTGTGCATTTATGCTGCTATATTTTGTTTGTTGTAAATAGAATGTGATTAAATAACATACTTTGTTGTGCAATAGAAAATATGCTGACATAAGTCTAAGGACACCCTCAGAAAGCTACCAAGTGTTTGTTTTCTATCACTTTACACAAAGAATCTATTTTCTATGTCTATGGTTAGAACACGTGGTGGTATCACGATAAAGAAAAAAATTGAGTGGGTGCTCTATTTAAAGTGACTACAACTGCATTTCCGTTATGTGATCAAGGGCAGTCCCTGCCCGAAACGCGTCATGCCTGCTGAAACTGCGAGAAATGGATAATAAAAGCCCGTTTTAACACTCACGAAGTTGTATGGTGGTCCTTCCTGTCTGTGGTCTCAACCGACGAACAGATTTTGCTCTGCATATATATATATATATATATATATATATATATATATATATATATATATATATATATATATTACCTACTGGCAATAGCCAGTAGGTATATATAGTTAGGATAAATTCCCTATGGGACTTTTGAAAATTCTATGTCTAATAACTTTGGCGTTTGTGGATGGAATCGGCTGAAATTTTCAGGAAAATGGCACATTTTGTTTCTGAGCAGCTCCTGAAAATTTGGTGGGGTTTCGTCAAGGGGGGGCTGAGAAAAAAGGGGGGTCCCAAAACGCGTTTTTTGCATTGAGTTTTCCATAGGGCGGTTGGACTCACTTTTAGCTCGAACGGCTGAATGGATTTGCACGAAACTTGGCAAAATTGTAGGGACTGTTAGCCCGATGTGCCTTTGCTAGGTCTCAATATATGTGCTCCAGTAGTTTTTGAGAAATTAACGTTTAAATCAAGATATATATCTGTAACAGCGCTCCGGGCAGCGATCCGGTCCGCTTACTTTTCGCTTATCGGAACTTTGCGCGCAGAAAGCTGATTGGCTCTCCGGTGTCTGTCAACATTCTAAACAGTCCGGAGCGGCCGCCATCTTGTCTCTCGGTAGGATCGAGAGAGAAGAAGAGGTGAAAAACGAAAGGGGAATTTAATGAAAGGGGGCAGGGTATCCCCCTCTTGACCCCCTAGGAATGTTGTTGGGGTTATTAAAGGGTCCCGTGGGGAAAATTTAAAAAAAAATGATTTTTCACGGTAGAAGCGCTTCCCGGGCCGCGAACTGGGCTGCAAACTGGTAGCGAAACGGGAATTCGCCATTTTGTGCTTCGTTAATTAAATTACTAGGTATAAGGGGGTGCGGGAGACGTATCCTAATCCCCTATATTTCCTGAGGGTGGCTGAGGAGGCTCATATATGTTGATACATCTCTTCCAGCGGCTGTGCGTGAGCTTTTTTTTTTTTTGCTGCGTGACAGTCCGGAGCGGCCGCCATCTTATCTCTCGGTAGGATCGAGAGAGAAGAAGAGGTGAAAAACGAATGGGGAATTTAATGAAAGGGGGCAAGGTATCCCCCTCTTGACCCCCTAGGATTGTTGTTGGGGTTATTAAAGGGTCCCGTGGGGAAAATAAAAAAAAAATTATTTTTCACGGTAGAAGCGTTTCCCGGGCCGCGAACTGGTAGCGAAACGGGAATTCGCCATTTTGTACTTCGTTTTAATTGTTTAGAGACAAAAATTATCGCCGCACATCGGCCACAATGCATGAATATCGTTGAAAAGTCAGCGATATTCATGCATTATCCAGCAAATGCTCTTAGCCGTGTTATCCACCTTCCATTGGATAACATGGCTAAAAACTGCTCTGTGCGTGTTTTTTTTTTTTTTTTTTGCTGCGTGACGTTTGTTAACGTTCGATTCGATGGAAATCAGGAAGTGGTGACCACCATTTTGTCACTGCGAGTAAATATTTTGTTATAAATGAATCCTTATTGATAAACATTGTCTGCGCCATCTTGCGTTTTGTCCAATGCCACAATTTTGTCGTGCACGGCTGCCATTTTAGATGCCTTGACCAGGGCCACTCTCTGCACGCCGCCGATTCTCAGCATGGCTCCCCACCCTCGCACGCATCTCCCCCACGCAATGGTCACCCCCGCTCTCTCTCTCATGCATGGGCCATATACTTCCCCCCATCTGCGCTGCTCTTGTCTGAGAATCACACCCTGTGCCTGCCCGACACCTCCCTTTCACCCTATTCACTACCGCACCCTCTGACACTCCTCTTCCTCTGTGTCCGATTGTCCAGGCCGGACCTAGGCTATCACCTAGCCCTGCGAATGTAGTTTATGACCCCAGCTGTAGAGTATCCAGACATGCCAACCCTCCCGATTCAGGCGTGAGACTACTGATTTCAGTGCTAGTCTTTCGCTTCCCGATTCCTGCAAGGAAAAACCCGGGGGCATATTACCAACAACTAGCGGTAAACATGGCTCCCCACCCTCGCACGCATCTCCCCCACGCAATGGTCACCCCCGCTCTCTCTCTCATGCATGGGCCATATACTTCCCCCCATCTGCGCTGCTCTTGTCTGAGAATCACACCCTGTGCCTGCCCGACACCTCCCTTTCACCCTATTCACTACCGCACCCTCTGACACTCCTCTTCCTCTGTGTCCGATTGTCCAGGCCGGACCTAGGCTATCACCTAGCCCTGCGAATGTAGTTTATGGCCCCAGCTGTAGAGTATCCAGACATGCCAACCCTCCCGATTCAGGCGTGAGACTACTGATTTCAGTGCTAGTCTTTCGCTTCCCGATTCCTGCAAGGAAAAACCCGGGGGCATATTACCAACAACTAGCGGTAATTTTGTCTCTAACTTGTTTAGAGACAAAAATTATCACCGCACATCGGCGAATTTTATCGTACATAAACCTTGCTATTAGCAAGGTTTATCGCAAATGCGATAAAAAACGGCCGCAATGCATGAATATCGTTGAAAAGTCAGCGATATTCATGCATTATCCAGCAAATGCTATTAGCCATGTTATCCACTTCACATTGAACAAGCGCATGGTCTTTTAAAGATTTGTGAAGTACTCGGGGCGGCGGTGTGTGTGTGCCCTCTTTCAGGAGCGGGCGGGGGGGGCACTGCCAGCAATTTGCAGGCCAGGCAGTGTTCAACACGTGCATCACCCTTTCTCTGCCTGCTATTGCGCTCCATGCTTCGGAAAGGTAAGAAAAAGAACGTGCATTTGAGTTTGAAATGTCCGATCTTGTAGCAGTACACTTGCAAAGCCCACACATGACAATAACCCGATTCAAGGCCCCATTCACCCGATTTTTTAAAAAAATATAGTACTCCAAGACAGTTACATTTTAAAACTTTATTAACATTTAAATATAACGAACGCAACAAAAACTGTAAATATATTTAACCATTTTTTGAAATTAACCAGAACTATAACGATAACAACAACAATAATATAACTTTTATGCCTAAATTACGCAAACATTTAGCTAATCTGCTAAAGGGGGGAGTCGCAATTTCTTTACAATAATCAATAATGAAAAATCCACATCAATAGGGTTGCCCGTTTTCTCGATGCAGCACTATAGTGCAATATACACAGCACCTGGGGTGTCAAGAGTGAACAGGTCTTTCTTTGTTCCTTAAGATGTTATCTCCGAGAATGCTGATGCATTGGTGTCTGTACACTTCTTTGTCAATTCTGTCAAGATGATAACTGCTTTATAAACAGACGATATCTTTGTTTAGTCATTAGTGTTAAGTGTGTCTGAAACTACAGTGCCCTTCTGTTTTTTTTCTTCAGGCTCTACAGAGTTTTGTGTGTTGTTCTTTTGAGCGACAATTATTCCAGAGGTTTCAGGTTCACTTGTTTTGTCCTGCAGTGAGTTAACAGCTTTAGAGAGTTCATGTTTATTTGCTATGTCCTGCTGTTCGTGAACTGCTTCAGAGACGTCAGCCTCATTTTTTATGTTTCAGTAGGTCCTGGACCTGCCCGGCCGCGCCCAAAATGGCGCCGGTGTAAATGGGACTCGTAACTGCTTGTTCTGTACTGGTTGCCCAACCTTGATATCACGAGATACATATGCAGTTTTGAAGCACATGGCGGAGGCTTGTCTGCTGTAGTGGGGCGCCCCTTTATCGTTTCAGTCGCCATTCCGCCCGCTTTTGCTACACTGTGCCTTTTCCGCCATTCACCTGTTTAGCGCCCGCTCTTACGGCTACAGCGTCTCGCTCACCATGTAGTTGAGTTGCTCCCACTCTTGCGGTGCAGCGATAGGCGGCTGCCACAGGACTCTTAAAATGGCGGCCGGCTCTTCGGATTTGGGCCTGGTCCAGTAAAATGGCCCTGGGACACCTTGGAACTCGGACGCTTGTCTGCCAGGGCTTGGGTTCCATTCTCGAAAGCGTCCCCTCAGCCTTGAAGATTGTACAAAAGTCTTGGGGGCCCTCGACTCCCGCGGCCTTCCGGTGGGGAGCGGCTGCCATGATTGCTTGCGGAATGGCCACGACGGAGCTACGAGATGGTGGTGCTCTCATGGTGACGGCAGCTTCAGTCTGAAACATCCAGAAACAAGGTGGGGCTTTCATCGTTTGGGGAAAAAAAAATGTTTTAATCCAATGAAAAGTGTTATTTTTAGGTCACATGACCTAGTCTTACATAATTAGGAAAAGAAAAGTAAAATGAACCAATGAAAAGTTTTATTAACAAGTCACATGACCTGTTATGCTTACGTTACGCGCTGCGCAGCGCTCTGGATCGTTTCCGGGAAGCTGCGCCTTGCGCACCAGAGCACTTCCGGGTGCGCTAACGCGTCGCGTCATATGACGCATTACGCGACAATGCAGGTGCAGAATATAGTCAAAATGTCTCCACCAACCAGCGGTCGGAATACAACCGCTTTCAGCAGTCCAAAAAGTTCGGTCAAATCTTAAGAGCGGGAGCAACTCAACTACATGGTGAGCGAGACGTTGTAGTCGCAAGAGCGAGCGGTAAACAGCTGAATGGCGGAAGAGGCACAGAGTACCAAAAGCGGGCGGAATGGCAACTAAAACGGTAAAGGGGCGCCCTACGACAGCGTGTCTTCAGGTGAAACGGATTGTGGGACAAGGTCCAGAATGAAAGATTCTTCAAAAGGGAAAAAATTCCGCCGGACCCCGGGAGCCGGCCGCCTATGCCGGGGGCGATCTCAGGCCTCACCAGGGCAACACGACTTGGGGAGGGGGCAGGAGCCAAGCGCCCCCTCTCAGTCCGCGCCATCTCACCGCCCCTCGGGGGCCTCCGTCAAGCGGTTTAGGGAGGCACTGTATCACATTGTTTTCCAATGCAGTCAGGTCCACAAATGGACCCCACTTACTTTGAATAGTGAAGCTGCAGCAGGTGCAAATAAGGTTTAAACAGTGTTACAAGAGCTGCTTAGAACTCTGAAGTATGACAACCAGGACTTATGCCATGTATGTAAGGCAGTGACATGGAAGCAAGTCAGGGACAAAAAGCATGAACGAACATTCACGTATGAAAATCTTATTTGGAGAAGGGGTAGAATCCAAACGCCCCCTGCCAGTTCGCGCCAGTACACCATATGTGGAAAATCTGAAGACATCATTCTACAAACTCTCAACGCTTGTTATCAGTGCATGAGTTTCATGCTCGATCGATTGAGCTAGCCGGATCGGGTAATAAAAAGTATAAAATAGTTATGTAAATAGTTATTTAATAAAATGTTTTACTCTGTTTCTTTGCTGGTGTGTTGTGTATATTTATAATATTTGCATAGGGTTTGCCGTTATTTTGGGCGGTGTGGGTGGCGGAGTCGAGCTGTCTTGCAGCCCTCATGGTGTGGAGCTCAGTTCATCTCACTATTTTCGTATTTCTCAAGAAGGGTTGTTCCTAATGTTTCTATTTTAGCGAGGTCAAAAAGAGATCCAATTAGTGGCCTACTGATTTTGCTCGATTACTTTTATTTTTTTACACGATTTTTCACTATCTGCAAAGACTAAACAGAGTATTGCGACTTTGTGCTTGTTTGTAAATAGAGAATGATCCAAAGAGAACCAATTCTAAAACAGTAAATGCTTGGACAACAATCAATCAAATGGAGAGACAAGGAGGTACGACGGATTACAACGGGGGTAAAGGCCTGCGTTAACTACCCTTCTGTATCTGCAAAGAGAGAGTACTACTAAGGCAAAAGAGGGGAGGGGGGGGGCAGCGTTCAAAGCACATCAGCGTGCATAAATACGAAAATGTTTTTATCTATCACGTACTTGACATTTTAAAGCTTTTCATATTTGCTATTAAAAAACCAATGAAATTCACAGAAAAAACCATAGGTTATAGTGGATATATAGTTAGGAATTTGCATTTACAAAACCTTGAAAATTCAATGAAAAAACCATAGGTTATAGGCCATATATAGTTAGGAATTAGCATTTACAAAACCTTATTTTACTCGCATAAAACCATTGAAATTCCATATATAGTTAGCTAACTATAAGCGCTAACTATATATCGCGCACCCGCAATCCACTGCTGATGATGTCACATATTACATCATTCATGACATGGTCAGTGACATCACTGATGACATCACTGATGACATCTCAAATGACATCACTGATGACAACTCAAATGATATCAATGATGACATCTCAAATGACATCACTGATGACAACTCAAATGACATCACTGATGACATCTCATTTGTCATCACTGATCACATCACTCATGTGATAATACAATGAACCTCTTCAGACTCTAATATAACCTTACATACACTCAGTATAAACAGACACTCACAGACAGTCACTCATCCATGGAGTTACTCACACACCTAGTCAGTCATGCAAAGAATCAATCACACCTCCATTTCCTCAACTATATAGTTATACACATCTTACTTATTCAAACATATAATAACACATATTTACTCTCTTATATAATCCCTGATACAAGCTCACAGTGATCGATACAGCCACTCACACATTCACTGGCTCTTATGTTCAGTTATTTATATATCTCAACTCTCACATGTATTGTGTTTTACATACGTACTTACTTGCACATGTAGCAATGAGAAATCCATTCACTCACCAACACACCCATGCACAGTCAACCGCCCATATAGTTGTTTCCACATGCACTCTTGAACTCATACTCCTAGTGAATCAACTGCTTACACATCTATGCACAGAGTCACGCACCTCCCAGCCACCCACACACACACTCAGCCTCCCATTCAAATATTTGGGCAACCAATCAATAACCCATATGGCCACTCTTATAGCTACTGATCAACACATGCAGCAGCTTACACAACATCAAACATACTGATGCACGAATTAAGACAGTTTAGTCACTAACCCATGTACTCAGTGAGACACATTTAATCACTCACTCATACAGTCAGTCATGCACCTACTAAATTCTTCATCCAGACACTTATACATCCACTCATTCTTCAATATGTGAAACATATTTAAACTTTACAGACACATACAATCACTGGATGTTGTGATCAGTGATGTCATCAGTGATGTCACTGACCATGTCATGAATGATGTAATATGTGACATCATCAGCAGTGGATTGCGGGTGCGCGATATATAGTTAGCGCTTATAGTTAGCTAACTATATATGGAATTTCAATGGTTTTATGCGAGTAAAATAAGGTTTTGTAAATGCTAATTCCTAACTATATATGGCCTATAACCTATGGTTTTTTCATTGAATATATATATATATATTCCTGATTAAAGCAGTAAGTTTGTTTCCAGAGACAGAGTTTAAAAAGAACATCCTATTTTTTTTAAGTAAATAGGCTTATTTGCAAAGCACACATGTGACCCCAACCTCTTCAGGGCTTCAGTAACAATTTTGCACACCAAGTGACACTGACTAATTTGTAAAGAAAAGGAAATGAGAGCTGATGCCCCAAGCTCTGCTCCGTTGGTGCTATTAAAAATCAGAGCGCCAAATAATAAGGCTGGCAATGTAAAATTCAACTCAGGTCTCTTTCATCTCCTAGTTGACACTTCCTGCCCCTTCAACTCACTCTTGCTGTTGCCTCCTTTATCCTGTGCGCCCTTTATTGTGTGCAATATCTGATGAAAGAAAAATAAGTCCTGGTCTCCAAAAAACGAGTGCCGTTTCCCGAGTGCTTTCCACAACAGAGTCGACATTCCCGCATTGCGAAGAGTTTTTCAGATCTGAATTAAGGGCTAACCATCGAAATTTTCTGTGTTTGGCATTTATCCAGTGCAGGGTCGAAACAAGATGCAGGGCAGAGGCCTGTCTGTCTGGCCCCTTGAGGCTTCCATAAATAAGGGTGAGCAGGGACGCCCATATCACCGAGAAATAAAACTATACAACATCACTTTTTTCATCTCACATTTGCCCACATATGCCCACGGCGCATGTATTTTATTATTTCGATAATTGCTTTCATATTTGACCTTAAACTGAAAATTATCTGCGCACCTAACCGATGCATGTATGGCATAACGCACCAGTGTACATTTCTGTTTGAAGTTCATGAAACTTGACTTGACAAACAGTCAGGGCCCACAGCATTGGGCTAGCAACGCCTCCCCTGCTTTCCAGAAGACCCGCCCACCCGCAACCAGGCACCTCTGCTTTCTCGCAGTACGAGAAGCAGAAATATAAAATGGTAGTTTTACAATTTTATGGTTCTGCTTCTTGCACTGAGAGAAAGCAGTGTGTAAAAGCCCCTCCGCCCTAATGGAGGAGCCGCCTCTATCAGTATTTACACAAAGCAAATTGCATTTATATAGAGCTTACTTCCCTTGAGGGGGTGTTGAAATAATGTAAGTACCACTATTTTTATTGTATAGCCCTACGCATTCCAATGCAGGGTGTCAAAGCGCTTTACAACAACACGTGCATAATACATGTCCAATAAATTATATGTTTGTAAATGAATGTACAGGATGTGTTACATAAAACCTGGGGATTGCAAGGTGTAGAAGTCACATATCATCTTCCATAATTCACTGTGCTATTATCCTCGCAATGCGCTCAAACATACACATGATACACCTGCTAAACATATATGTTAGGGCTTTAGATCTGATGTCACTTCTTGTGATGCCACTTCCTGTAAAGTCGTGGCTTGTGATGCCACTTTCTATGATGTCAATTCCTGTGAAGTCGTGTGTGATGTCATGCGACGTGATGTCGTGCGCTGTGATGGTGGCGCCGTGATGTCGCGTGCAGTGATGTTGCGCGCCGTAATGTTGCGCGCCATTTTGTCACTTGCATACTGCCTGACTAGATTAGTCCCCCCACTTCTTTTTTAGGACTTGTGCCCTGCATATGCATACGCAATTCGTATTTACGCAAGTGTAAATTCTTATGAATGCGAGTCCTCCGGAAAAGCTGCACCTTTTACAGCTTCCCATGCGTAGTACCCGAATTCGTTAGGAGCACCGAAAAGATTGCATATCTTTGACAGACGTAGATGTAAGTACATATAAAAAGCATGATTGTTCAAATGTTTCCGTTGAACATTGACATATGCATAGTATTCAGAAAGACAATAATAAGCTGTTAAACTGCTATCTATATTATTATCACTGCATTTGAAAGCTGTCAACTCTTCTATGCTTATTAAAACACAACCTGGCAAGACGAAAACATCAGGTGCTAATGTGCGGTTCCATACTGACGTGGAATTAACACCTGAGCGGTAATGAAACGGGCAATTGACATCTCCTCCCGCTGACAGAAAATTCACCATAGACCAAAGCAGTGGGAGACCTGCCAAAAGCTTTATTGAAATCACGTAAAAAGGGTAATCCACATTCTGACATGCAGCTTTAAAGGCAAGTTCTCACTTTGATTCGAGATGTGATATGCTCATCACAGATACACTTCACACAGAACAAAGACACAAAGATTTCTGGTGTAATTCCTGGAAACTCTGTAAACACTATGGTATTGCGTTACCCAGGAGACACCAGGACCAAAAGTCAGACAGACATACAGGAAAAGTAATGATTTTCTAACTGTGACACGCAAGTGCTACCTGGTAAATTATTTGTTATTTGGGAAACCAGGAATTGTAGGGAAGGAAAATAAATGTTGTCTTGCGCCAATCAGCTCTGCTTTGGGGGTTTTCCATAAAGGATGAATTTGCAGAAATGCCTAATTTTTCCTGACATGTCATTTTAGAGTCTCCAATGTTGGAGGATGAAGTTAAAGCTGTATATATTTGTGAAGTAAGCTGATTGAAGCAGGGAGACCAGAAGGGCGAGTCATTGACTGGAGCAGAGTGTAGTTGAGGAAAAGAGCAAACTGGAGAAAGTTAGAGTCATAAATGGCGGCCGAGAAATCTTGCTAATTTGAGCTAAAGCATCACTCATTCCTCTACTTAGTAAGGTGTCTATAGGAAAACCAGCTCCATCAGAGGTGTTAGTTATATGCCAAAGAATGGCCGGTTGCTCACCGGTAATATTAATTACTCCGAGTCTTAGGCCTCCCAGTCACAGTCCTTACATACATGAGCGATAGCTCCTCCCAGCAGACATTCCCAAGCTGAAAACTCCCCTGCTCTCATCCCTTCGATCCAGGGACTGCCCACATCCTTTGGCACATAACCCCTGACCTTACCTTTAGACATCCAGTACCATAAAGCACAAGTAGCTGAAACAGGGATGGGATCCAGGACTGTGATGGGGGAGGTCTAAGACTTGGAGTAATGAATAATATTTGTAAGTAACCGGTCATTAGCTCCTCGCCAGACCTCCATGTCACAGTCCTTACATACATGAACAGATACCCAAGCAAGAATCTGCTTCAACAACAGAGCTGCAGACAGACTTTATTCTATTCAAGCAGCAAAGTTACACCCCTTGCACAGAATGAAGCACAGCGTCACCAAAATTGTCAGACACATTACCACCAAGCGATAATGCAACATAAAGGTATATGGAGCACTCTAAGTTGCTGCCCTGCAAATCTCTGACACAGAATAACTAAAGGGAATCCACTTTACGAAATGGGCAGGTAAAATCCAAATACACCTCATGGTAGAAGGTTTATGAGACTGCTGAATAAAGAGAGCCACCTCAGGAGAACAACCCAGTGCCACAAGGTTCATCCTTTCCACAGCCAGCCCACCCGTTGCAACCTGACAAGACACTCCCAAGATAGACCTGGAAACACCAGAGGACTGGGGTCCAAGGAAAGTCTCCAGCAAGGCAACACTGCCTACTGTAACAACAGAGGAAACCAAGGCAGTCTGCTCCAGACTGGAGCTACAAGGATCACAGAGGACTTGTCCAGCTTGACTTTCAGAAGAACTGTCTAAACTAAAGCAATCGGAGGAAAATGAGACATCAACCCCTTCCCCCACTGTAAGGACAGAGCATCTACCCTCAAAACAGTCTCTGGCGGGCACAGTGAGCAAAACCTCTCTCTCAAGGCGTTATCATGGGTTGAAGACAGGTCCACCCCTGACATTCCAAACTTCTGCTTGAGAACCACAAACACTTTTCTATCCAAACACATTTTTGACATGGAGTGAAACAACCTGCTCAAACGATCCGCCTCCGAGTTCAACGCCCCAGGAAGATGCATCACTCTCAGTGACAACTAATTCATTTCGACCCACTGAAAATCCGGTTGAGCTAACGAGTTCAGTGAAGCCACTTTCGCACTCCCCTGGTGGTTCGCATAGCAAACCACCACTGTATTGTCCATCCTCAACAGAACATCTTGCAGTAGGACCCAAGTAAAAAAAATTAACCAGGGCCAATTGGACGGCTTTCAACGGTCTCCAGTTGGAAGACATTTGAGCCTCCTGGACCAGCCAGATCCCCTGAACTGAATCTTGAGCCATCAGACCCCCAAACCCAGCTCAATGGCATCCGTCATCAGAACCAACCTGTCTTGTAGCACAAACAGAGACCCCATCATAAGATTTCATCCATCCAATCACCAGTCCAACTCAAGGGAGATACCCGGACCACCCGGAATTAACAGGTTGTCATCCTGAGACTTTGGATACCAAAGGCGAAGGATGTGATTCACCAGGGGGTATAAGTGTAACCTGGCCTAAGGAAAAATCATGACAGTAGCCACCATTCCCTCCTCCAAGACCAGAATCCACCTAAATTTCTGCAGCAGATGGCACACATCCTGAGTTTGAGATTGAGCCTCAGGGAAAGAAAGGGTAGATATCAACCAGTCATCCAAGGATGGAAACACCTGGATCTCCTGTACATATAGTAGCCCCACCAAAAGAGCCAACACCTTTGCAAACACCCTAGGTGAAGCAAAGAGACCAAAGGGCAAAGCCTGAAACTAGTAATGTTTGCCTCCCACACAAAACCTCAGAAACTGCTGTGGCTCCCTGTGAACCAGCACATGCAAATATGCGTCCCGCAGATCCATAGATGTGAGAAAGTCTCCTACCTAAAGGAAAGGCAGAATAAACTGGAGTGTTACCATCTTGAAGGCCCGCAGAGGAATGCACAAATTCACTGCTTTCAAATCTAACACAGGACGGTAATCTCCATTTGGCTTTCTGATCATAAAACGGATAGACTATGCCCCCTTTCCCTGTTGCGCCACAGGGACCCTCATAATAGCCCACGTGTTCAAAAGGTCCTGAACCCCATCCAAAAGAGCCTGATTCTTCACTGGTGAACTGGGAACAGGGGTAGCATGTAAAACGTCAGAGGGAGGCCCCACAAACTAAATGATACCCCAGTCTGGCAATCTGTGGGACCCACTGATCCCTGACAAATTCTTCCCAGACTAGCAAAAAGCTCCTGAGGCGACCTCTAACCGGGCCCTAGCCCAGAAACTCAAGATAGTTATGATTTAGTTTGACTGGCTGCAATCGAACTTCCCTGCTGGCCCTGAGATTTGTGGAAGGAAGGGACACCCTGGCCACCTAAAGTTGAACGGACTTCTTAGAATGAAATGCCTGACCAAACGCCCACTTATATCCAGCAAACTTTCCAATAGTTTGGAGTCTGTGAAGGGAATCTTCATGAGCACATTCTTTTGAGCTTCTTCTACCTTCCAAGGCTTAAGACATAACTGCCGCCTAGCTGCCACGCAGACCCAGCAGCCGCCGCCGAAGCACTATCGATGCTAAACACACCAAGAAAGTGAACACGATTTAAGTAAGTTGATAATTATTATAAAATCACTGTGGGTTCAAGCTATGTAACCACCTTTCTCATTCTATCACAATGAAAGACTATTGCTTATCCTCAATTCATCATTGGTTAAGGCTGGAATTGCACAGTATGGCAAATTCAAATATGTGCCAACTTTTTCTTTTCTTTCTTCACACGGGTTATCTTTTCTTTCTTCTGACAAATTGTGTCATTTTAGATTACTTTTGAGTAATTGTATATTATATTTATACGAGGGTCTTTTTTTTAACATTTGACGGCTTGTACTGAAGATGGTCTGACAGACGATATAGCCACAACAGACCGAAACGTCGACTACTACATCTATTTCCTCCAGCATGTTTGGCTACTGAGGAATTGTTTTCTATTGCTTTAAATTAATTTCCTTATTTTTGATTGTTTGGATAGATGTTCACATCATTGATTTGTAGGCTCTTTCATGTATCCTCCATCAGGGTGTTATATTGTTTATGATTGAACCCCTTGCATTTTTGTTCACATTAAAACTGTGTACCTCTGGGAAAATCATATATACTATGTCTGAAAAAATCTGTTGCATAACAGTTATTGTGACTTATGTTTACATTGTTTCAAGGTTCAGCCACTAGTTGGGGCTCAACATATGAATAATGAATCTGTATAACTTTCAACCAAGATTAATGAATGAAATCCCTTGTAGGCACCCTTACCTATCAATAATTTATCTGCCCCAGCCTCCAAGGGTAATGTGGGTTTCCCACTGTGTTATTACTAGAATCTGAAAGAAGCACCCACATAAATGTTTTTCCCATAATCAATGACAACAACAGAGATTAGCCCTAAAGGAGTCTATTTGACGCTAAATAAGTCATATCTCAACAATATTTAATGACATTACCAATATTTACCTTTTTCAAGAACCAGGACAATAAATAATTAAAAACAATAAATTCTGATATAATTAAAACACTCAAAGCCCAAAGTTGATGGGTACAGACTAGAACATAAGAAACATTCACTTAACCACAAACAACATATTGATGCTAAAGATACAAGAAAGTGAACATAAACCACACTGTCAAAAAAACAATACATAATAACCTTGTAAACACCCAGAAAAAACGCAATGTTAAGTCAATATCAACATTAATCGCCTGTCCTAAGGCAATGAAAAATTTACTGAGGAGTAATAGTCAATATTACATTTTGGGACTATGCACTGGGATCTATGATTCATGAAAACATGTCAAATAGACATATTGTAAACTTTTAACAGGAGCAGATCCAATGTTGAAAATATCTAAAAGTATTGGGCCTCATTTATGAAAAGTGACGCATCGCTGCGTGAAAACAGCGATGCGTCACTTTTCACTGCGCACTCCATGCGACACCAATGATGCGTCATATTTAATGTATGGCGCATCATGTCGCAAGGACTTACAGATACGTCAGTATTTCTGACGCATCTGTAAGCGCAAAAGTGACGCATTGCTGGAGTGTGTCACAAAAGTGACGCAACTCCAGCAATGCGTCCTTTCACATGGGGAAAGCCCCATGTGAATGGGCTTGCGTCAGTCTTACGCCTGCTGTGAGGCAGGCACAAGATTTTGACGCAACAGCATCCTAAAAGTGACGCAGTGAAATCTCATAGATTTCACTGCGTCACTATTACGAGGCTTTTTGCGGGGGAATGCCCCCTCTGCATACATTATACCTGACGCAGGTATAATGTGGCGCAGGGGTTTAAAAAGTGACGCATCTACCTAGATGCGTCACTTTTTAAATATGGCGCAACAAGGCGCATTTTTTACGCTGCTGGTGCGTCACAAAAAGTGACGCACCGGCGGCGCAAAACTGACGCAAGACCTCATAAATAAGGGCCATTATGAGAGTAAGGAGCTCTGTTTCTATGCTGCAGCAATGAGCCAGATGCTTCTTTGGATTCTTTCTTAGTCTAAGAAATAAATCCAAAGAGCATCTGGCTCTTAAACAGGGCATAGTAACAAAACGTATTCCTCTCACAATGTTACTAGGAAAAACAGACATTTCTTATTTATTCGACCACCAAATACTAATTCAGCCCATATATTTTTTACTATGATTGGTTATAGAGGTCATTCATCACCTAACAAGAATATCAATAGACTGCAATGCTTCACTCTCCTTCATTGTTGCCAACAACATAAACCATAAACAAAGTAGGGCTTGATTTAGCCTTTGATAGATGGTACTCGGTTCATCAGAGTGGCAGTATACATTACCTGCATGATCCTGACAGAATACTGTCTGTCAAATTTAGAAATGCCCCCAGGCCCAATGGTAATCTGTGTATATTGAAAACAATCACCATTGTAGAGGTTCCCTCCAATGTACAAAAATATTGCTGGATAGCTGTTGAACTTGACCCTCTCTGGAGAGTCACCCACAAACATTTTGCCTTCACCCATCCTGTTTTTTTCTGAATTAATTTTTGCAGGCCCTAGGACCCTGTACCTCATCACTGCTAGCCAGTGTTAAAGTGCTTGTGCGCAATCCTTAAATCATGGTGAAATAGGCTTACACCTGATTGGCATATTTAATTAACCTATAAGCTCCAAGGAAAGAGACATACCATATACCCAGGTCCTGTAAATTAAATGCTACTAGTGGACCTGCAGACCTTATTGTGCAACCCACTCAAGTAATTCTTTAAAATGTCCCAGTTCTGCCATTAAGCCTAAATGCAGTTTTAAACTGCAAGTTCACCTTTGCAAAATAACCCCATTGCCAAGCCTTAAACTCCCCTTTTATTCAAAATAAATCACCCCTAAGGTAGGCCATAGGTAGCCCACAAAGGAAATGTGCAGTGTAATTAGAAGGTGGGAAATGTACTTTTACGTTTGAGGCCTACCTCTCAAATAGAATAACATTGGTTTGCCTAATTGCATTTAATAATTGCTAATATTTGATTAGGAATAGGTAGAGAATTCATGTTTGGCGTTTTAGAAATTTAAATATAAAATCTTGTTCAATGGTACAATCAGATTTTAAGTTCCAATTTTGAAAATGCCAGTTTTAGAAAGTTAGAAGTTTTAGAAAGTTAGAATTTTCCTGCCCTATCCATGTGGTGCCTGCAGCCTGTTCCTCAGTCACATGACTGGGTGTAGTTGGCAGTTGTACTTTAAAAATGTCCCCTATAAATCCACACAAAAAAAGGATTAGGTGCATCTGTATGGGCCATCTCTTGCAGGATGGGGAGTGAGCTGGGCTCAGACCCACTTACAAATCAATAGACTGTGCTCTGCCTTCTTCCGCAGACCTTGATGTTAGCCAATTGTGCCTGCAGCCAGGCTGGAGTCAGGGCAGACGAGGCAGAACTCCAAGTACATCAAAGAGAATCTATAAAAACTGCTCCCTATTAACAAAAAGGCACCAGGTATAGCAATCAGGGGTGGGTAGAATGTTCAGAATGTTTTACTATGCTTGTGGAATTGGCAGAATTCAGTGACTCCTTGCTATTCCTGTAACTTGGAGTTCCAGCCAAATTCGGCCTGTTGGTGTGTGCCAGATGTATTCCCGGGAGGCTTCAGAATTGTGAGCTTGCGAATGAGATTTGGCATTCCCTAGTGCAAATTTAGAACACTGGTGGTCATGAGCATTGACCGTCATGGCCAGATCGCTCCCAGTGAGTATGCGAGCAGCTAACCTTAAAACCGAAATCAGACCGACATTGGACCAACTCGCCCCTAAGCTAAAACCCAAGCGATCGCAAAGATCCTCCACAGAGAAGTGGTACACACCCCAACTTTAGGCACTCAAAAGGAAGTGTCAAAATATTGAACACCAATGGAGACTGTCCAAACAGGAAACAGACAGATTACAGTACAAGTCTGAACTTAAAACTCACAATTATGTTATAGGAAATGCAAAGAAGACTTACTTTGCACAACAAATCAATGAAAACTGTAATTCAGTGAACCAGCCAGCATGTCCCACATTCTACCCCCTTCAGCATAAGCTTGCAAAAAAAATAAGCAAATTCTTCTCGGATAAAATAAGCAAAATATGCTCCACTTTCAGTCCTCTTATGTAAACAGATATAATTAATCAGAAACTCCAGACCCCACACCCAGAAGCTTCATCAGATATTAGCAATGCTGCCCCCCTTACAGAGACCAACAGCATAGAGGCAACGTTACTGGCAGACTGGATAACATCAGATCCCGTACTGACCAGGGAGAAGCCGTAGCTCTGATACCTTTAGACCTGTTGGCAGCATTTGACACAGTCTCACATACCAGAATGCTGGATACCCTTCACGAAAAGGGAATCCACTCCAAAGCTCTGAAATGGCTCAGTTTGTTTTTAAGTAACCAAACACAAATGGGTCAACTAGGTCATTTCCGATCTCAATCCAGCTCCATCAGCTGTGGTGTCCCGCAGGGGGTATCTCTAAGCCCCACTCTATTCAACGCATATGTATCATCTTTGGCTAAAGTCAGTAGAAAATACGGAATCAGTATTTGCTCCTATGCAGATGACACATATGATGGTAGCCCTTGAGGAAAGACCTGAAGTCACCAAAATAAAATTACAGAACTGCCTCTCAGAGATGGCACAATGGATGCATGAGCATTGGTTGAAATTAAATGCAGGGAATTCAGAAATCCTGCTCTTTGGAGGTGCCAAGTTAATTTGTGACGCCACATTGTGGCCACAAACACTTGGTATTGCCCCAATCCCTAAGCAATGCACAAGAAACCTGGGCATCCTTATTGATGACACCCTATCCATGAAGGACCATGTGAGGGCCCTCTGTGGAAAGGGCTTTGCAAACCTGTAACGGTTAACTAGACTCTTCCCCTGGATCCCGTTGGGCTTCAGAAGAACAGTCAAGCATGCCCTGCTCATAAGTTAGCTTGATTATGGAAACGCCCTATTCTTGGGCATGACCGAGCTCCTCTTCACGCGGCTACAAGTGCTTCAAAATGCCGCAGCCAAACTAGTGTGCAACAAAAGCAGACTAAGCTCAGCATCGATGTGCATGAAAAATCTGCACTGGCTCCTATGCATCAAAGAGCAGTATTCAAACTGTTCAGTCATGCACAGAAAGCTCTATCTCAAAGCGGCCCCAGAATACTTCAGGGGAAAATTGAGTTCAATGTTCCCATAAGGAGACTAAGGTCACTACATCAAACACTGGCCAGAACAAAGCGCATCAAGACAGTGAGGACTGGAGGGTGTTCCTTCTCATATCTGGCAGCTAAGAAATGGAATGAACTCCCCCTGGACCTACGGCTCACTTCTCACTAATTGGCGTTCCGAAAAAAACTAAAAACCCATCTGTTCCCCAAAGACTAACATCCACATGTCTCCACCCCCCCTCCAGCAGCCAAGCCTTTTTTCGCTAATAGCGCCTTGATATTCCCTAGGATGAATGCTGCGCTTTATAAATAAATAAATAAATCAATCAATGGCTGCTTCCCGAGTATATTTTCACCTCAAGTGGCTACTAAATCAACTCAAATTACCATGTTCTTTTGTGCATAGAATGGTGCAGTGCAGGCTGCTTTTTCAGGGCTGCTCGTGCTACCAGAGCTAAATTGCACAAGTAGAGTGATGTGCATGGTTTCTGTCCAATAGCCGAACTCCACAGAATCTCGTGGACTTTTTATGTAACTCTGCGAGCTCTTACCACCCCTAATAATAAAAATAGGATCCTAAGACCCACACTTAAGTTCCCTTTCTAGACGTGTGGAGGGACTTTCAGAGGACTGCCTGCTGCTGTGTACTTCATAGAACTGCTTTGCTGCAACTGGAAGGACTGCTTCGCTTACTATCAGAGCAACTCCTAGGGCTACCTGGCTGGCCTGATCAGAGCCTAAAGGCTGCAACCATCTTGAACTCAGAACTGTAACTCAGTCCATGTGAATCCCGACCTCCCAAGTGGTGCCTCTCCAGTCCTGGACCCTTAGAAGTGGCGCTAAAGGTGCCCAGATAGCCAAAATCCAAAGCTTGGGACTGAGAACATTTTCAGTCAAAAAGAGTGCTCTGAGAACATAGATGAGACCAGGATCTACCTGCTTTTCGATATACTCACAAGGTGCATCATCGGTCAGCTTGACTTTGTGGCAGCTCCTGCTACGGTCATCTCTGCAGCAGCAAATTTTGTTAAGAAGTCATTCGTAGAAGGGGTATCTGGACTGGTGGAGCCATCATCAGCTAAAGCTTGCAGCTTCATCCTCCTGAAGATTTTTGACATCCAAAAAAGAGACTAAGCCCAAACATGGAAACTTCACCGTGACTTCGTCTTGTGGCTCCCTGATGATGATGTCTCCAACTCGGACACTGCCTGCCGCCTTGTGCCACTGCATTTTACCTTCTTAGATATTTTTCTAGGAAATGTATTCTAAATCCGAAAGAAAGTGTCTACCAAGCCCAATCCACCTATTGTATTTAAATCATGCTCATTTGCGGTGGGCCATATTTTACAACTTTGACCCGGTCTCGCACGACTAGATGGCCACGGTTGCCTCTTTTAACTTTTGGGAGGTCGTTTTTACCTTAAACTTTAAAAATCAAAAACTCAACACCTACTGATTGTTTTTTGTCATTTTGGTGTCCAATAATCTATTACGCCTACTCTATATTGCAAAATTGGAGTGGGATTATTGTTATGTTTTGTTTTCACTTTATTACTGTTTTTGTACTGCATAAATACTTTACACATTGCCTCTAATGTAAGCCTGGCACCTTTGAGCCATGTTACCAGAGGGTTAAGCATAAATTAAGTTAGTGACTTTAGTGTGTCACCATGACAGGGATTGTGGCTGTTGCTTGAGCAGGGTTGACACCCCACCCAATTTCACACAACTGTCCTCAATTTTGATGGCCATCCACCAATCCATTTAAAAGAGTGTGTTTTTCAGAAACAAAACTCCCAAAACAGGAGTGTATTTCTGAAATGCAAAAACTGATTGACCCCCGCACCCGAAGAGTTTTTTCCCAGGTTGTGGGGTCCTCATTTTTTTCCTGCCCTTTCCCCCACCTTCATTATTTTCCTGGTGTTGATGGACAGAACAAAGACAGAAAGGACATTACACCATACCCTATACTAGGGGGATGGTGCAATGCCCTTTCTCCAAAATCTCTTACTTTGTTGGGTCCTTAGGTGATGTTTTTGTCAAAAGAGCTTTGTTTGGCTCAGTCCTGACTACATGACTTACGCAGACCTGGGGTTTGGTGTACATGGTATTCTGTCACCCTTATTACAGAGTACCTTGTCAGCCACAGTCTAAATCAGGCACATAGTTTCTTCTGCTGTAGTGAATAATGGAGTAATCCAATTAAAGTACAAACTGATTCAGTTAGCTAAAGTGCTGGATTATGGATCCATGAAACCAAGTCAAGGTGCTCTTCACTTTGACCATGACTGTTTGATTTTTGGAAGGAATCAGGACACTTGTAAGAAATGGTAGTTGCCCTAGTACAAAAATCTCTGACTGCAGCTAAATAAATTAGGGGGTGGAGAAAATAATGAAAGGATGAGATGATACACCATTGATTTGGATGAACTTGATCAACCTAGGTATGATAGATTGCAGCAACTCTATACATATTTGTAAAATAAATGTTTACTCCTACAGAGGAATGGCCATGTGATAACATCAAATGACTATTTTTCTAGATTCAGTGCATTCATGTTACCGAATACACAATTTCTTTGGGTGGACAATGGAATGTAAAGTAATTCAGCAGCATCATGCCTTCACAGTCGTATGCATCATTTTCTGTGTGTTATTTCTCCACTATCTAGATAAAAATTAAGGTACTAGCCTATCTAAAGCAGCTTCCCATGCTATGCAATTTGATTCATCTTCCTTTAACTGTGTTAACTTGTACACTGTGAATGTCCAAAATTATCATCCTCTAAACAAAACACATTCTTTACAATTTATTTCCAGAATCTGAGACATCAATGACTCACAAATCTGCCCTAATTGGACACTAATGCCTAACAGAACATCGAAGCTCAGGATTCACACTCATGAAGCAGAGAGGAAAAGTTTCACCAATACCTCCTAACTTTTGGGAACGTGCCACTAAAACTACATTTAGGGCCAGATGTAGGTAAAATAGATTTACCGATTTTTAATTACCGAATTTTACCGATTCGGTAATTAAAAATCGGTAAATCTAAGGGGTGGATATGTAGGTATTCCAGATGTGCTGGAATACTGATTCGGAGGAAGTCGGTATTTACCGATTCGGTAAATACCGAATCGGTAATGCCCATTCATTCCTATGGGCTTTGAAGCCCATAGGAATGAATGGGCATTACCGATTCGGTATTTACCGAATCGGTAAATACCGATTTTCACAAGGGTGCAGGGGGTGTCACTTTGACACCCTCTGGCACCCCCAAAACAGGCTTGGGTGCCATGTGGCAGGCATACATGCCCTAAGGGCAGGTCTGCCTGTCACATGGCATAGGTGTGCATGCACACATGTGCATGCACACCGGAATCGGTATTTTACCATCAAATTGGATTTGATGGTAAAATACCGATTCGGTAAGGCCTCTGGGACTCTGAAGAGTCCCAGATACATCTAGGTGCCTCAGAATCGGTAAAATTACCGAATTTTTATTTTACCGAATCGGTAAAATTACCGAATCGGTAATTTTATCGATTCGGTAAAATAATGCCCCCTAAATACCTGTCACCCATTTACCGATCGGTAATGCCAAAAATCGGCCGTTACTGCTCGGTAAATGGCCTCAAACGGCCACCTACATCTGGCCCTATGATCCCAAAACATGAAATCATGTACAATGATTCTCTGGGCCTCCTTTCTCATGAAATACAGTATTAAGAAGAATGCACAAGTGCCAACGAGGCACTTGTTTATGAATGTCCAGCAACAAAAATTTCATCAGAAAAGAACACTGAGAGGTGCTATACATAGTATAGCAATTCTAGCGGTATCCAAACCACACTAAGAGAAGAGAGTGGTGTACAAAATTCTTGATGGTGGATGAGGGCGAATTTTCCATAAACAAGAGGTACATGCAATTAAGACTGCATCCTGGCTCTCTTACAACAAGGTAATGATTGAAGTATAGACATGAAATCCCACTGAGCAACCTAAGAGTAGTCAGATTTCCCTAAGGTGCATACTACGTACATGTTGAAGTTCAGCCTGAAGTAGCACTGAATGTATTTCGAACATTGCATGGAGGAGAATCAGACATTGGCGCTGTGTTATATTGGCAAAGACAGTAGCAAACTTGCAATGAAATAGAATGAGTGTGGCTGAGGTGCTCCCACACTTGGGCAGGGTTACAATGAATTTTGACAGGAGACTTTCCCACTGGCACAGCAAGACCTTAAGACATTGAGACTATGACTCAATTGGGTACACTGCCTCTGAGGTAGGATCCAATGACAGTTAGGCAGGACTCAATGACACCAACTCACTCTGAATCTTAACTGCATTATGTCTGGGAACTGAACTGGAAATGACTCTGTAACAAAAACATTACAATTCCGGTAGTATGCTTGCATTCCGACAGGAAAATACACATATATTAAACATATACCAAGTATGGGACAGGATATATTGCAGGGATTCTGAAGAGTCACAGAACAATGCTTGGGATCACAGAATCTTAGTAGGCAGGGACTGAGTCACACTACCCCCTGACTACCCATGAGCCCTGGACCGGCTAGTAATAGTGTCTCCCTTGCCCTCCTTCTCACTCATAGAGAAACGAGTGATTAGAATCCCAGAAGACAACACTCACGACCTTCTCAGGAATCAGGGATGCAGGAAACGCTCTTTTGCTCTCACGCTCTTACTATTCCACAATATAATCTGGCAGAGACACAAGACATTTTTTAAATGTTTTTTTTAACTATCATGCTCTAATATGCAGTATCCTTGCCAGAATAGGAAGAAGATGCTTAACACAAATATGGTCACCATGTCAAGTGAACATAAATCATAAAAGGAGATGTCATTATATTAGACAGGGGTTGCCTTACCCCCACCCCTTCTACAGAAGTAAATTGGTTAGATATCAGAAGATCTCTGGATGTTGGCAGCAGACCCCATATCGTAGCATGCACAGTGGAAGTTCTACATCTCAGGTGCTGTCAGGATCTCTTCTGTTTGTCTAAGTGCTGAGGCCTGACAAGAACAAAATAACAAGGGGCATTGTTGTTTGACCTTGTCTATGGTGTGCAGACTAAACACCAGAAAAGAACAGAATGCGAAAACAACAGCAGGTTCTGTGTGAAAGTACAGTGTGGCACAAAGCAAAATACGTTTGGATACTAAGGTGCGCAAAGCAGAGGGCAGTCTGCAACATGCTCATGCTAACATAGGGAAATGACAATGGGCCTGCACGGGACATATGCCAGATAAAACAGGCACTTTTGAAGGGGCACTTCAGAACTGCTGACAGTGAGACAGACAACATTGACACAGGGCCTGGGACAGACATAAGATATGGTACAAAAGCATCAATGCTGTGACAGGGAGACATTGTGGATGAAAGTAGGTCACAGTGCAATAGGGCTGGGACATGGGGCACATGGATAATAGAGTGGATCCTGATAAATCTCATATTTGTGAAATTCTGAAATTAGGACATGAAGTCACACACTTGAGCACACTCAACCTGAAAATGGACCACGGGGATAGTGAGACTGGAATACCTGACAATGGAGAAGGACTATATTTAATATTTGGATACAAAACTCAAACATTGACTTTTGAGTTAGTACACAACTAACACCGGACACTGTGTAACACAGAGACATTGTGTAACACAAGTACACTGAAACTAGTAACCCAGAATATAGTGGCATACACAATGAAACATGCACTGCTCAGCAGGAATAGACACTAAAATGTCGATGCAGATATATGTTTTAATTAGACATCGAGATGTTTTACTGGATTCACTGACATATTGGACCTCTGCACATTGTGAGCAAGTCCATATACCCCACAGCATGTCTTCTGGTCCTAGCAAAGGATATATTTGGCTAACTTCAGTTGGCATATGGGAATTTTAGGCAAGGCAGCAATAAATTAACTTAGTTATGTAGTTGTAGCTACGTACCTGTTCAAGATAACTGCTTACATTAATCTTCTTAGTTGGGGCACAGACCACACTTTTAGCCTTAGTTGCATTCATGATCATTTTATCAACAGAATACCATTCGACCTTCAGATCGATGCTTTACTGTGATATAGTTGGGGTGTGAAACAAAGAATGATTACAGAGTGCAT
This sequence comes from Lissotriton vulgaris, assembly GCF_964263255.1. Taxonomy (NCBI): domain Eukaryota; kingdom Metazoa; phylum Chordata; class Amphibia; order Caudata; family Salamandridae; genus Lissotriton; species Lissotriton vulgaris. Next base: position 1,995,012,394 of record NC_141689.1, read on the forward strand.
TAATTCTTCATCTCAATCTACCATATAGAAAGTATATAATACATGTTTGCACACACACACACACACACCTTGGTATTACTCCACGGTGAACAGGCATTTTAGACTTTTAGAAATCCTTGTAGTTACACAACTGTTGGTGTAGAACGTTTAGATTGCGGCCAATAGCTTTCCCTGGATTTTATAATTGTTCAGATTGTTCCATTAAATGTGTTTATTAACTAGATCGAAAGCTGATTTAAATTCCACACAGCACCAAAATAGGGGAACATTTTATGTATAGCAGCTAAGTGTGGCAGGTACCCTGCAATTAATGGTGGTGGAGTGAGGCTCGATAAACAAATTAGATGCATGAACGCATTCCAAAATTGGTACATGCAGAACATTTGCTAATTGGTACTGCTGGAATTGAGCATTATAATTGTCAGGATCATCCTGCGGTTCCATCTTATTTTTGTACTGGGACTACTAGTGTTTGCATTCATCTGTCTGGCATGGGACGAGTAGTCAATACAGGTAAAAAGTTGTAGTAATTGTGCCCATCAGTTTACCATATATCTTTAAAGCATTATTAGACCGGACATCAGGGAAGCAATGTATAGAGGCTTTCACGATTTTAATCAAATCTTCAAGGTTTACCCATGAAAAGTGTGACATAGGTCATTAACCTGAGTTAGTTTGATACAGATGCAAAAAGTTTGAAAAGTTTTTTTATTAGAGGACAAGCTTAATCTGTAGTATGGTAAATAAGATAATCTCCAAAAACAATAAATTAAATATCCTATAAATGAAAGACAAACATTGGTGTTGCCAGAGCTTGCAGTTACAAATAGAGGTAATATTGTCATTAAGTGGGACAAGACTTCCTGAAGGTAAGGTACTTAATGCATGGTTGAAAAAAAGAGAAATGAGGCCAAATGGAAACTTATCTGTCTTTAAACACCAATACAGAAATATCAAGAGAAATTGGGTTGTTGGTTGAGGGGGATGTGAGTCATTTTCAAGTAACAGCCACAGTTCTTGTCACGGTGAATAAGAAACAGTCACAAACTTAACATGTGTTTAACCCTCTGGTAGCTTTGCCCAAAAGCAGTCCGGCTTAACATAGAGGCAATCTGTACATACAGTATCTATGCAGCACACAAACAGTAATAATGTAAGAACACAACACAAATATACATTTGATAGAACCAGAGATATACAATTTCAAAAATGTATGGTAAGTATAGTGCCTAAAGGCATGGAGCGCCACTCTCTTTATCTGGTTGTGTGAGACTGGGTGAGAGTCACAAGTTCATCCCAACTTAGATGAAATGTGGCTCAGATACATGGACCAGGTTAGTCTAGGTGAAAAAGTTTCCTTCTAAAGTGAAGAACACTGAACAAGTGTTCATTGTATTTTTGCAATTTTTCATTTGAATCTTGTGTATCTTTGAATGACGCAGCTATCAATAAAATGCTTTTACGAAATGTGTTATTCATGGCGAAATGATTTAGCAAGTTCCAAAGACTAAATGCATTGGCCCTTAGTCTGCTGAAATAAATAGCAGCAACTAAAAATTGGCAGCCAGGTCTCTTGATTCTTTACACTTAAACACGTCCTACTTGGCTACCCATAGGAACGTATCTTTTGATACTCAACTTTCTAAAAGTGGCATTTTCAGATTTGTGACCTAAAATCCTACTTTACCATTGAAGAAGGTTTTAAATTGCAATTCCTGAGACAACAAAAATGTCATTCATACCTGCTCCGAAACAAATGATATAAGGTAACCCAATGCTACATGTATAGTACCTGTGAACGGGTGTCAGAAGGTAGTTAGAGTTGGGAGCTAGTTTTCATAGAAAAACTGTTTTTGACTTAAATATAACTTTGGCCGAATCTTTGTGAAACATTTTTTAAAAAGTGCTACCTTTTGCCTTTGTTGTGCATGGAAAGTACCAGGATTATTCATCAAGCGGAGGCTGAGAAGAAGCTGGGTCTCAAAAAGTGTTTTCTCCATTAATTTTCCCATAGGAACTTTAGACAAAGCTACAGCCCAAACAGTTGATAGAATTTACACCAAATTTAGCAGAGCGCTAGAACTTTGTTCAGAAATAAAGGTTTAGTGATGTAGTGTAAATCTGTTCAGTAGTTTAGGAGCAATTAAGTAAAAAATATGTCACGTTTTATCCCGAGAATGATCTGTAGTGGATTTACAGATGGGTGCGTTGTACCACACATTCTGATTGGCATGCTGCAACCTTCGGAAAATTAACTGCAACTATCTTAGAGTCCTAAAAAGTGAAAGATAATAAGATAGTTGGTTGATGAGTCTATATCTGGTTCTTTTATAACTCTTCAGACTGTATTAGCATATTCAACTATTTCAACATGGGCGACGTTTCAATAGGGCACTTTAGTCTCTTTTCTAAGATCACTTTCACTCACTTCCGGGAGTGATCGTTACTTTTACCACACGCTTTATGCGTTCACGTTTATCGCTCGGGAAAAGAACACGGAGCATCGCTCGATTCACAAGAGAGGTACAGGATTAGAGTGTAGTAGGTTGACGCTGGTTTTCCGCGAATTGGGTTGCAATTTGTATTCTTTCATTCATTTACTATCACGTTATGATTTAAACTGTAGAGCTTATAGCGGCACGCCATAGAAAAGAAATGAATAATAGAAACTAGACGACTGCACGTGCTAACCAACGGTCACTTCACTTGCAAACAAACTTTGGCATTACCGAAGATTGTTTTCCCACCTAGGGGGTTTAGATAATATCTCACTGTTTTAAATCTAGCACCTACACGCGACATCCGAGATGCCATTTGAGATGTCATCAGTGATGTCATCAGTGATGTCACTGACCATGTTATGAATGATGTAATATGTGAAGTCATCAGCAGTGCATTGCGGGCGCGAGTTATAGTTAGCTGAACTAGTTATAACAGCAGAATTACTATGGTTTTGTATGAGTGAAATGTCCAACTAACTATAATGTCCCTGAAATCCATGTTTTTTTCAGTGAATTTGTAAGGTTTTTCAAATGATAATTTCTAACTATCATGTGCCTGAAACCTATGTTTTTTTTTCAGTGAATTCCAATGGTTTTTTAAACGAAAATTTCTAATTATAATGTGCCTCAATCCTGTGTTTTTCAGTGAATTTCTAAGGTTTTTTAAATGCTAATTTCTAACTCTAACATCCCTTTTAAGTCCCCTTGAATCCTGAAGGTCCCTGGTGGCCAAGTAGCCCACCAGGTACCTCTAATAAGCACCACAGAGCTGCGTTTCAGAGAGGTGTTCCAAGGCCATGCCCCTTTTTATACCACGCTGCAAACGTGGATTCTAGTGCACTGCTGCTCAGAGGATGAACTCCACTTGTGTCCAGGGGTCCTGAGTACACGAAAGGACCTCATCGGCCCACCACCAGTGCACCGGAAGCCGGGTTTGCAGAGTGGTGTAAAAAGGGATGTGACCTCAGAACACCACCTCTTTGCAACACAGCTCTGTGACGCTTACTGGAGGTACCTGGTGGGCTAGTTGGCCCCCAGAGACCCCCAGGATTCAAGGGGACTTAATCCCCTAATTTACAAAGTGCAGGGGGTGTGTTCGCACACCTGTAATACCAGGCCCCGCCCCCTCCCTGCACCACTGTGCAAACACGCCCCTTGGCGTGCTGTTAATTGAGGGAGGTGGTGGTCCCCGGGGGTCCATAACGGATCCCTGTTTTTAATTTCAAAGTGCCCCGGGGAGGTGGTGGTCCCCTGGGCAGTGCGGGAGGGGCTCAAGAACCCACACTAATTCATTTGACAGTCCCGGAGAGGTGGTGGTCCCACGGGCTTTGGGGAGCCCGTAAGGCCCCTCCACCCTTTTTTTAATGAAGCCCCGGAAAGGTGGCGGTCCCTGGGGCTGCGGTGGATGCCACGTGCCCCGCACATAATCAACATAACCCTGGGGCTCAGGGGCCCCCACTACAATAATGAGGATTGCCTCCAAGACCTGGCCCACCCGAGGGCCTTAAAAAACAAAGCACGGGAGCCTGCGCTTTTTTTCTTTTTTCATTTTTGACGGGGTTTGCGCAGCCAGTGCGACCAAATCAAAAATATAAAAAAAGAAAAAAAATGTTGGGGCCCTGAGGAGGCCTAGTGGGTCAGGGTGTTTATACCCTGCCCCCTTTGCTTGTTTTTCATATTTGTTTTACTGTTTTCTTGTGAATCGGTTCTACCGAGTCACAAGATGGCTGCCAACACTTCCTGGTTTGGAGTGCTGGCAGCCAATCAGAGTGAAGCTCGTGCCCAGGAGGGTTCGCAATCCCTACTCTGTGCTCAGATATTGAAACTTTCTTTTTCTATTTTCTCAGCAACTACTGAACAGATTTACACCATTTAACAAAAAGGGCTTTTTCTGAAGCAAAGGATACCTTGTTGCGAAATTTGGTGTAATTCCGTTCAGCAGTTCAGGCTGTACCTTTGTCTCAAGTTTCCTTTGGAGGACAGATATTGAACCCATTATTTTTCTAATTTCTCAGGAACTACTGAATGGATTTACACCATATAAAAAAGGCTCTTTCTGAACCAAGACCTACCCTTTTGCCAAATTTGGT